>NW_025336087.1:8766797-8979137 GCF_004798865.1 Varanus komodoensis | reverse complement strand
AGGGCCTCTCCCACAGATCTCAAGGAGTGGGCGGGCATATATGGACGTAAGCGCTCCTTCAGGTAACCAGGACCCAAGCCGTTTAGGGCTTTATAGGTCATCACCAACACCTTGAATTGGGCCCGGACTTCAATGGGAAGCCAGCAAAGCTCACGGAGGACTGGAGTCATGTGAACATAACGCCCAGTCCCCGTCAGCAGCCTGGCAGCTCTATTTGGGACCAATTGAAGTATCTGGTATTTGCCCTGTTTGCAGCCACATCACATTGCTGACTCATATTCAGCCTGTGATGTACAACAATTCCAAGATCCTTCTTGCTTGTAGGATTGTTCAGCCAAGTGTCCCCATTTTGTAATGAATATATTTAGTTTCTTTTTCCTAAGTGCAAAACTTGGTATTTGTTCCTATTAAATTTCACTCTTGTTTTCAACCCAGCATTCCAGTCTATCAAGATCATTTTGAATTTTATTTCTATCTTCCTGTACTCCTTCATCGGAATCATTAATAAAAATGATATTTTTATCATTTGTTGAAAAAATGTTCTTTAGATATGACTTTGGAAAATAAGTATATTATTAGTATGTGCTACTGCTGGATTTGTATTTCTTTGTTGTTCCTGCTGTTCCAATTTATACGGTTGTGTTATCCTTTTGGCCTCTTCAGCTTTTAAAAAAATCTCTAATAATGTAACTCTGTTGTAGTTAATTTTTTGTTCTCTGTTTTGTCTCTCATTTTGAAGGAAAAATGGGATAGCAATCCTTTAATAAATAAATGACAAGTATTTTGCGAGAGCTAGAGAAACAACGCATAGTTTTCCTAGTTTTTCTAACTTAAGCATGATAAATTGTTTGATATCAGATCTAAGTAGAATTCCACATTTTTGAGAAAGAAATGGCAATTATTTTTCTGAATATCTGTCTGGGAAGGAAATTTGGTTCTCCAGTTCACTAGTGTTTGACACTTCTGGTCTAAAGTGAAGTCATATATAGAAATAAATATATTTGTGTGAGACAAATAAGGAACAGTCTCAGCAGTCACTGCTTCTGCATCTTTTCACCAGCCCAGAATGAATGACCTACGGCTGAACCAGCTTTGTTCTATGAATTTCACTCAAAGATCACAATGTGCTCAGCAATCAGCAGCAACAATTTGCGACTGTGTAGGCATCTCTAAGTGGAAAATAAGTGTGGAACATAACTTTACAATATTTTTGCACTGTTGGGGAGTGTACAAGTACCAAGTCCTCTGGAATGTTTCCTTTGTCTCTAGAGATATAATAAGAACCATAATCTCATTTATCCCGGTGTAATGTGATATATCAGATAACCTCCTCCATTTGTTCCGGGGCCCCTGAGTCAGAACAGATCTGGTTTATCAGCTGTGATTAAGGGAAGGCAGAAATAGTTCCATTCTGTCTGCCAATAGTTTAGCTGAGATCTTAAGGCTGGCATTCATATCTGTACTGAACAAAAAATACATCTCTAGCACATAACAGCGTTTTAGTGACAGACAGAGAGAAACTTAACACAAACCTAAATATAGCCTCCATGGATTTCCTTTACACAGTGAAAAGAAATTTTCTTGATTCTTATATATTCTGAGTCATCATACCAACATTTTACTGAGATGTCTTTTCCCCTCCTAGAACTGAAATGTTGGCAGTACTGAGTCAGTCTACATGACAAATATCACACACACAACATATATCAACCCATGTAAACTAGAACATACTGTTTGTTTTTCCATTTGTATACTGGCTTCCTGGGATGGTTAGGACCACATTCCTGGAGCAAACCCATTTTACTTCACAACAACCCTGTGAAGTAGTTTAGGCATGCAATACCTACTTCAACATATCAACCCAATGTTTTGGACCACAATTCCTAGGATTTCTGAGCATGGGTCTTTGCTGGCTGGAACTCATGCAAATTGCAATACAAGACAACTGGAGGGCACCAGATTGGGAAATCTGGCTGTTCATACGCAAAATCTCTCCTCTGTGTCGGGTGAGCAGCTGCCCATATTTTGACCTATACCTCCCATCAGCCCTAGCCAGCAAAGCCAATGATGAGGGATCATGGGGGCTCCATGTCATTTTAAGACGCTTGCTCAGCTAATAAAGACTATAATTGCAGCCCCGTATTACCCAACAAGCTCTTACTATCCCCCAAAGGACATCAGGTGCCTGCAGAAAAGGGCAACTAAAATTATTATGGGACTGGAGCAACTCTCCTATGAAGAAAGGTGATAACATCTTGTTTACCTTAGAAAAAGGTAAGAAATGGGAGACATGACAGACGTGTACAAAATTATGCAAGGTGTAGAGAAAGTGGGGCATAATGCTGGAACTTGAGGTCATCCTATGCAGCTGATTAGTGGGAGATTCTGGACAGATACCAGGGAGTACTTCTTCACAATTCCCTTCCAGAAGATGTACAGATGAGCACCAATTTGGACCAGCTTTAAAGAGGGATGGGAGAAATCCATGGACAAGAAGGCTGCCGGTAGCTTGTAGTCCCAGTGGCTACACCCGGCCTGCAGTATCTGAGGCAGCCTGCCAAGCTGACATGCATGAGTTACACAGGCCTGGCGGGCTCTCTGAGTGTCAGGGGAACGGGTCCTGTTTGTGAACCCCCACAGGCAGCTGGTTGACCAACGAATGAACAGACTGGATGGACCCATGGTCTGATCCAGCAGGGCCCTCCATATGTTCTTGTTTCAAAGCTTGTAATTTTCCTTTAAACAGAAGGATGTGATTAATGCCCCACCAAAACAAAATCAAACATACAAAAACGGCACTCAAGCTACCATTTGGCACTTCAACAATGGCACTTCAGTAGGCGCTTCAGAAATTATCTGGAGTTACAAATGAATCTCAGCACGATTTGGCTCAGCCTTGTGTGTGTTATTCAGAAAGCAGCGAGCAGTGGTGGCTAAACGCTGGGCTCTGGCACAGGCTCTTCTTGATGCCATAGAGTGGGTCAGGGCCATCTCCCTCCAGCCTAGTGCCATTCCCCTCATGCAGCAGGGGCTCAGCCGGGAGTTTTCTGGTCCTGCCACCTCAGACCCTTTTGCTGGAAAGGCCGGAGGCTGAGTCACTCGCCTCTTAATGCAAAGCGTTCTCTGTGTCACTGAGCTACGGCTGCTCCCCACGGAGACACACAGTTTACTGTATCAGCTGGCCCCGTGTTATATTTAGAACAGGGAGAATTGGCGTTATTTTTGACTGGGCAGACACAAGGGAGATCAAGTTTTGTTTTGAAGCATACACCACCCTCTCCCCACAAACCGGAGTAGTACATTTCCTTGTTATGAATATATCTAAAAACAAAAGTCATCTTCCCTGCTGCTTCCCCCACCCCCCATGAAATATATTTAATTTTTCTGTGTCACTATACTCTCAGGGCTAAACTAGATGCGATAGCATGAGAGCAGTCTGTTGAGACATGGGCCTTCCGTAATCCACATATAGGTAGGATCCACTGCTGTCCCTCTGCTAATGAAACAGCTTCCGTCATCAGAACTGAGAAGAGCTGATCCTGCCTCTCTCTCTGGTCTCTTGTGTGACCTTGAAAGGAGCTTTTGAGGTGGCCAGAGGGCTGCAGGTGCAAATATCTCGTAGCACAATGTTGGACCTAGGCTAGTATCCAATCTTAGTTCTACTTAGAGTCACTAAAATGAATAGGACTTAAATTAAGCATGTTTAAATTAAATCCCATTTATTTCAGTGAGCCTACCCTAAGTAGGACTAGCATTGGATACTTCCCAGAGAGAGATTGTGTGTGTGAGACTGAGAAAGAAAAAGTGCCTGCATGACAGAGAAAAGCTTGGGCTGGCCATTGGATCACTCCTAAACTATGTTTTAACTCTTCATCATTTGTTATTATTGGGTCAAATCTTGTAATTTCCTTTCAAAGTTTTTTCATTGCTTTTTTAGTATTTAAGAAACAGAAATTCTCCAGAATGATAAAATAGCAATATCTTTAAAACTGAATAAATCAACCAAGGACTCTTTGCTTTCTTGCTTACCATACTCTCCATTCTTTACCTGTGAGTCCCTTACATATGCAAATCAAGTATTATAATTCAAGGTTGGTTGGTTGGTTTACGATATTTATATTCCACCTTTTTTCTTCCACGGAACCATAGCAGTTGCTTAAACATTGCAGATTTTTAAAATGCTAAATTAGCCGCAAGTCTTTTTGCTACAAAATGGCCTAAATGATTGTGATGCAAGTTCTGTGTGGCCCTGAAATGGCTCCACGCTGACAGACTCTTGCAGAGAGATTGCTGGACTCAAAAAGCTACAGTGCAAGTGGGCTCATGGAAGCATCCATCTTGGTCCTTTTTTTTCCCAAGGCATCTGGACCAAGAATGGGGCAAATACATCGTTTAAAGAATGGTGTATCTAGTTGTTGTATCTTCAGAACAGATTTATGCTTCCAGGGTGGCTAATGCTGTAGATGAAATAGACATGCAAAAAAACAAAAAAAAAGCAAAACAAAAAACCTCCCAAAACATTTCATTTGGACAACAAACTTTCAGCAGGGGGCCAGTTGAAAGGTGCCAGTGCTGGGCGCGGGCCAGAAGGGTGGTGCCGGCGGTGCATGCAGGCCGGTGAGGGGGCGGGGGCGGGGGCGGTGCGTGCGGGTGGTGCGCTGAGGCGGGGGCGGGGCACGAGGCGAGGTGCGGGTGGGCGCGTGCGGCGAGGGGAGGGGAGGCAGGCGCACGAGGCAGCGGCTTGCTCGCTTGGAGAGTGTTTTCTCCGAGCGAGCAAACTGCGGCTTCCCTGTGCGCAGGGCGAGGTGGGTGGCGGCGGGCACACGGCAGGTCCAAATGAGCATGGCGGGCCGGATAAATGGGCATGGCGGGCTGGATCCGGCCCCCGGGGCTTAATTTGAGGACCCATGACATAAGCATATCAGCAGTATCTGAAGAGGTAAAAGTAATACAATTATGTAAAACCCTAGAGAACAGGGAAAACAGGAAGATTTTAATTTGGTGCCTGAATGATGGGTTGGCAGCAGGTGGGGATGCCTGGAAAGTGCATTCCAGAGACAAAAAACTACCCTGAAAAAAGCTATCTCTGGTCCCATCTGCACACTTCCAATCTCTGGGGTAGGCAGAGAAAGGTTTAAGATTATCTCAGTGAATGGGCAGATGGTGCAGAGGAAGTCAGTCCAAGAGATAATTGGGTCCTAATCTGTGTAGAACAATCCGTAAAGGCACAGGTGGGCTTGGTGGCTCAAAGCATCTTGGATCAGTTTAGGCTGATATACAAACTGTGTCCTTATCCAGACAGGGATTACATTGCTACAGCTTTCCATTCCCATGCAATGTGTTATACATGGGTCTGTCTTTGCAAACAGTCTGGAAACTCCAGCTTGTCCAAGATACACCAGTGGCTTGTGGCTTGTCCATGGTGGCTGCCTGTCCATGCCTGGGCCTGCATTAAAGTCCTGGTATTAAGAATTCAAAACCTGGAATAGCTTGGGGCCAGGCTACTTGAAGGATTAACTCCTGCCATGCACAGTGAGATCTTCCTCAGAGTCTGTCTCTAGGAGCTGCTGCCAGAGTCTGTCTCTAGGCAGCTTTTGTTGTGGCACCTTGATGGTAGAAAGCTCATCCCAGAGAGGCTGACCTGGCACCTGTGTTATGCTAATTCTGGCACCAGATGATGACCTTATTTTCCAGGAATTTTAGTTATCAACTTTTCATAGTTTGTTGTTAAACCCTTTAATGTATTTTAAATCATAATGCTGCTAGGTTTTACTTTGGCATTCACTTCTATTTTTATACAGTAGATTTAAACTTTTATACTGCATTTTATGTTGTATTTTTATGGTTGCAATTGTTGTGAACCATCCACAGAGTTTTGGCTATTGGAAAATATAGAAATGTAATAAAGATGTAAAGGTAAATGTTCAATTTTTTTATGAAGGAGTTATATAATCTCCTTCTGTTCTTTATCAGGTGCACTTTGGTTCCCATCACATTAAGAGATAATGGTCTTCTTTATTCCTTTACTTCCTACAGACCTCACATCTCTCTCTCTCTCTCTCTCTCTCTCTCTCTCTCTCTCTCTCTCTCTCACACACACACACACACACACACACACACACGCAGGCACGAGCATGTAGAGAGAGAGAGAGAGAGAGAGAGCAAAGACACATTTGAATATGAGATAAATGAAGAATATGCATCAGAGGCAAACCCTAATACTTCCACATAACTTGGGAAAGGTTCTCTTAACACTTCAAGCTCAGTGCTAAATGTTTAACAGAAAAAGCAGAACTTTTACTAGTGAAATGTAAGCTTTTGCTAGGGCCCCACTGTAATCTGAATTAATTGTGAGTTTTAAAACTCAGTCTGTTCTCTACCTCTTACACCTCCTTAAATGCATTGCAGACCTTGAGAAAAGTATACCTAAAGGGAATATGCTTTCCAAAAGGGTGAATTACTAATTATTTGAGTTTACTGCAGGAAGTTAAGGAGGAACCATTTAAGAAATTCCTGCCCAAAGCCTTGAAATTATTCATTTACTGTAAAAGCCATATGCTATAGGCAAATTAACTAAGACTGAAGGGCAATACTATATGGAATATTAGTCTCTTCCTCAAACAATAAACCAACAAAAAAGGCAGCAAGTCTTTGTTATCTCATTTGCCTTACTGCCTTTGAAGTGTTTTTTCTGGCCTACAAACAATAAAGTCAGAGTTTGATGTGCATCATACACTGAGCAACTCAAGTATCCATATAGGATGTCTCTGCGGGGTTTTACCACAAAGTTGATCAATGATCCTGCCAAGGTCCTAGTCAACTCCTGGAACTAAGAATTGGCTCCAACTGTACATACCATCTTTCCCAAATGTCCTTGGCCAATCTAGAAAGTTATTGCCACTCCATGGCATTCTGTGTAGCTCAGGAAACTAAATGACAAGATCAATGACTAGAGCACAGATGCCAGAAAATTCAGGATGAATTCTAACAAGCATCGGTTACAGCCCTTCTCAGCACTTATTCTGTAGAAGTGATTCAGACCATACACAGAAAAATATATATTTCTCTGCCACAATTGCAGCTGCTGAATGTCATCAATTTTTCAGGAGATTAGGGATCTACTCTCCTTCATGGATCACTGCCTTGTTGTGGCAAAGGGGCTTGCGTAGCTCAATGAAGCTATGAGCTATGCCGTGCAGGGCCACCCAAGACGGACAGGTCATAGCAGAGAGCTCTGACAAAACGTGATCCACTGGAGAGGAAATGGCAACCCACTCCAGTATCTTTGCCATGAAAACCCCATGGACAGTACCAAAAGACAAAAATATATGACGCTGGAAGATGAGCCCCTCAGGTCAGAAGGTGTCCAATATGCTACTGGGGAAGAGCAGAGGCCTAGTACTAGTAGCGCCAGAAAGAATGAAGTGACTGGGTCAAAGCCGAAAGGACACTCAGTTGCAGATGTATCTGGTGGTGAAAGGAAAGTCCGATGCTGCAAAGATCTATACTCCATAGGAACCTGGAATGTAAGATCCATGAATCAAGGCAAGCTGGATGTGGTCAAACAAGAGATGACAAGACTGAACATCGACATCTTAGGAATCAGTGAACTAAAATGGACAGGAATGGGTGAATTTAATTCAGATTACCATCAGGTATACTACTGCGGGCAAGAATCCCTCAGAAGAAATGGAGTAGCCTTCATAGTCAATAAAAGAGTAGGAAAAGCAGTACTGGGATACAATCTCCAAAATGACAGAATGATCTCAGTTCGAATCCAAGACAAACCATTCAACATCACAATAGTCCAAGTCTATGCCCCAACCACTGGTGCTGAAGAGGCTGAAGTTGACCAGTTCTATGAAGGCCTACAACACCTTCTAGAATTAACTCCAAAAAATGATGTCCTTATCATCATGGGGGATTGGAATGCTAAAGTAGGAAGCCAAAAGATAACCGGAATAACAGGCAAGTTTGGCCTTGGAGTACAAAATGAAGCAGGACACAGGCTGGTAGAATTTTGTCAAGAGAATACGATGGTCATAGCAAACACTCTTTTCCAACAACCCAAGAGACGACTCTACACATGGACATCACCAGATGGTCAACAAAGAAATCAGATTGATTATGTGCTCTGCAGCCAAAGATGGAGAAGCTCTATACAGTCAGTAAAAACTAGACCAGGAGCTGACTGTGGCTCAGATCATGAGCTTCTGGTTGCAAAATTTAGGCTTAAGTTGAAGAAAGTAGGGAAAAGCACTAGGCCACTCAGGTATGACCTAAATCATATCCCTGATGAATATACAGTAGAGGTGACAAATAGATTTAAGGAATTAGATCTGATAGACAGAGTGCCTGAAGAACTATGGATGGAGGTTCACAACATTGTACAAGAGGCAGCAACTAAAACCATCCCAAAGAAAAAGAAATGCAAGAAAGCAAAATGGCTGTCTGAGGAAGCTTTACAAATAGCTGAGGAAAGAAGGGAAGCAAAAGGCAAGGGAGAAAGAGAAAGATACAAACAATTGAATGCAGAATTCCAGAGAATAGCTAGAAGAGATAAGAATGCCTTCTTAAATGAACAGTGCAATGAAATAGAAGAAAACAATAGAATAGGGAGGACCAGAGATCTCTTCAAGAAAATTGGATATATGAAGGGAACATTTCATGCAAAGATGGGCATGATAAAGGACCAAATTGGCAGGGACCTAACAGAGGCAGAAGAGATTAAGAAGAGGTGGTAAGATTACACAGAAGAACTATACAAGAAAGAGCTTAATGTCCCTGATAACCACAATGGGGTGGTCACTGACCTCGAGCCAGACATCCTGGAATGTGAAGTCAAATGGGCCTTAGGAAGTCTGAGCAACAACAAATCTAGTGGAGGCGACAGTATTCCAGCTGAGCTATTCAAAATCCTAAAGATGATGCAGTAAAAGTGCTACACTCAATATGCCAGCAAATTTGGAAAAGTCAACAGTGGCCACAGGATTGGAAAAGGTCAGTTTGCATTCCGATCCCAAAGAAGGGCAATGCCAAAGAATGTTAAAACTACTGCACCATTGCACTCATTTCACATGCTAGCAAAGTTATGCTCAAAATGCTACAAGCTAGGCTCCAGCAGTATGTGGACCGAGAACTACCAGAAGTACAGGCAGGATTTCGAAGAGGGAAAGGAACTAGATCACCGCATACGGGGACTGCAGCCAAGAAATTAAAAGACGCTTGCTCCTGGGGAGGAAAGCTATGGCAAATCTAGACAGCATACTAAAAAGCAGACACATCACCTTGCCAACAAAAGTGCGTATAGTCAAGGCTATGGTTTTCCCAGTTGCAATGTATGGCAGTGAAAGCTGGAGCATAAGGAAGGCTGAGCGCCAAAGGATTGAGGCCACCTAATGAGAAGGAAGGACTCCCTGGAGAAGAGTCTAATGCTGGGAACAATAGATGGCAAAAGAAGAAGGGAATGGCAGAGGATGAGGTGGCTAGATGGAGTCACTGAGGCAGTTGGTGTGAGCTTAGGTGGACTCCGGGAGATGCTGAAGGACAGGAAGGCCTGGAGGAGTGTTGTCCATGGGGTCACGATGGGTCGGACACGACTTCGCGACTAACAACAACAGGGATCTACTAATGCAGATCAAATAGATTATCAGGCTGAACCATTGAAAACAACTGTGAGTAGCCTGCCTTATATTTTGCAGATAAAATAATTCAAATATTCTCTGATGCTTTGTATTTAGCAACCAGGAATGGATGGAGCCAATGTACTGGTTTTTTAAAGATGGAATCAGTAGCTTTCAGTTTGTGCAGCCTAAGGACATTGAGAAGCTAGTCTGAGGACTGAAACCAGCCACCTACTCTTTGGATCTTATGCTGGCTTTTGAAATTGGCTAGGCTGGGCTCTTCTAAAGAGCATCAGGTATGGCAAATAGTTTGCTGAGGGAAACAGTAATTTTGAAGAAGGCAGAGAGAAAGCCCAAATTTGAAAAAACCCCACTTTAAATCGCATGGCTTTGGAAAACTATCATCCAGCTTCTAATCTACCATTCCAGTCTGTCCTTGACTTGGATTTAAATGGTGACTGTCTTTGTCACTAGGTAGATAACCTCAACCAGCGAATGGTCAGAGGCAGTAAGATCCTTCTGGTTCTCCCAGACCTTTCTGCAGCTTCTGATATGCTCAACCATGGTATCCATCTGGATTGTCTCTCTAAGTTTGGACAAGGGAATGTTGTGATTCTATCGCTCTGGTCTAAAATAACAAGGTCAGTGGTGAACTTCAAGATAAGCCAAATGGCCGGTAAGAACCAGATCACCTCTCCTTTGGGGAGAGACCCTATGAAAGAGACAGGGCCCAATGATGAAGAATATAACTTAATCAGTCCCTTTGTGGGTCACCAGATCAAGAGAACTAGACAATTGAGTAAAGTCCAGCATTCCCAACACCCAGCCCACAAGCAGCAGGAACTTCCCAGAGGGTGGAAGCTAGCTCTGTCTGGTGGGGGAGGGAGGAGAGGGATTCAGGTTCTAGCATGAGCAGTGCTTTTTCTTATTAGTTGGCTCATTAACTTGATGGATGTATTTTGCTAACAATCCCTACATTCTTTGTATCACAAAGCCAGTCTTTGCTAGCCTTTGATATAGAAAATACTGTAGTTAGAAGCCTTGCATGTTGATCTTCTGGGAAGGGAAAAGGAAAGAATTTTGGCATGGGAGAGCTTGGCTCATGATAGTCACTGACCTTTGGAGTATCTCAAAGTTCTATCTTTTCTCTCATGCTTTCTAGCATGAGTAGTCTTGTAGAATTTCTTAATAGAGATACCTGATCTGTATTCTCAGACTTTACTTTTATAAGTACAGGTACTTGAAAACAAATCCCAAACATCAATCAATATGTAAGTCTTGTTATAAGGATTGCTTATTGGATCAATATAGTAATTGATTGAGTGAAAGTTGCCATCAGTATACAGATGACTTGCACACTACCTCAGTTTTCCTCCTCCTGATCTGAAGGAGGTGGTGAAAACCCTGAACCTAAGAACAGTTTTGGTATAGATGAAGGCAATCAAGCTGAAGCTTAATCCAGACAATACAAATATTTTGTGGGTCAGGAACAGTTCTCATCTGAGTGGTGGTGTGCAACTGGTCCTGGAGGGAGTCACACTTCCCCAGAAGAGCCAAGTGCACAGTTTGGGAACACTCCTGCACCTGGTGCTCCTTATGGATGCATAGGTGTCACCAGTGCTTTTGTTGTAAAAAAAAAAAAAAAAGGTGCCGGAACTCACCTTGCTGCCCCAATCCCAAGCCGAGCAGCAGCGCAGCAGGGCCCTCACTATCTCACTAGCAGATAGCAGATACAAAGGCAGCCTGCAGGCACTATGTTAATGATGTTTGCTGCTGAAAATCACTTCATAAAATCCGTTGGAAAAAAAGATGCCGGAACGCTGTTCTGGTACGTTCTATGGCAAAAAAAGCCCTGGGTGTCACCAAAGGCTTTTTACCACCTTCGTCTGTTATGCTAGCTTTGGTCTTATACAGAGAAGCGAAACTTACTTTAATGACAGAATGTTGCAGTTAGAATGCTTATCAGAGCTAGGCATTCCGGTCACATCACACCTATTTAGTGCCAATTACATTGACTGCCTGTTTGTTTCCGAACCTAGTTTAAGATACTATTAAGAAAAAGCAAGACAAGTGGAAGTTACAACAAAAAAGTTGTGGTGTGAGCACCCACTTAAAAGCAGCAGCTCTGTTAAAGATTCCAGCTAGCCATTCGCACTGTTTTGGATATAATTCTGGCTGAGTTCATTATTAGGAGCAATTAGTTAAATTAGCATCACTAATAGTTGTGTTTATATCTTCAGTGGTCATAATTAGAGTGGCAATGAAACGCTTATGAATGAAAATCTAGTAAACATTGAAATTTACTGCTAATTCTCCTCATTTTAGGACTTTAGAGGCAAATCTCAGTGGACAAAGATTTATCATAAGCCAGCCATAAATGCATGAAGCAAGTGTTGTGTTCCATACTTTCTGATATTCACATTAGACCTTCCATAAATGATTATATTAATTATTTTGCAATAATGTAAAGATTTTCCAGGACAAGCTGGAAAGTGTCTATGTTGGCCATGATGTTAAACAAGGGCAACATATTTGCAGGTGATACTTCCTAGGCATGGAGGAGAAAAGGGACCATCTCTCATTGGTAAAGCTTCTGTAAAGGTGCCTCTTTTGTTGTTGTTAGTCGCAAAGTCATGTCCAACCCATCACGACCCCATGGAGAACATTCCTCCAGGCCTTCCTGTCCTCCACCATCCCCCGGAGTCTACTTAAGCTCACACTGACTGCTTCAGTGACTCCATCTAGCCACCTCATTCTCTGCCGTCCCCTTCTTTTTCCATCTATTGTTCCCAGCATTAGACTCTTCTCCAGTGAGTCCTTCCTTCTCATTAGGTGGCCAAAGTATTTGAGTTTCATCTTCAGGATCTGGCCTTCTAAAGAGAAATCAGGGTTGATCTCCTCTAGGACTGACCGGTTTGATCGCCTTGCAGTCCAAGGGAGTTGCAGGAATCTTCTCCAGCACCACAATTCAAAGGCCTCAATTCTTCAGTGCTCAGCCTTCCTTATGGTCCAACTTTTCCAGCCGTACATTTCAACTGGGAAAACCGTAGCCTTGACTACACACACTTTTGTTGGTAGGGTGATGTCTCTGCTTTTTAGTATGCTGTCTAGATTTGCCATAGCTTTCCTCCCCAGGAGCAAGCATCTTTTAATTTCTTGGCTGCAGTTCCCATCTGCAGTGATCTTGGAGCCCAGGAAAATAAAATCTGTCACTACCTCCATTTCTTTCCCATCTATTTGCCAGGAAGTGAGAGGACCGGATGCCATGATCTTAGTTTTCTTAATGTTGAGTTTCAAGCCAACTTTTGCACTCTCCTCCTTCACCTGCATCAAGAGGCTCTTTAGTTCCTCTTCACTTTCTGCCATTAGAGTGGTATCATCTCCATATCTGAGGTTGTTGATCTTTCTCCCAGCAATCTTAATTCCAACTGGTGATTCATCCAGCCCTGCCTTTCTCATGATGTGCTCTGCATATAAGTAGGCAGGGTGACAGTATACAGCCTTGCCGAACTCCTTTCCCAATTTTGAACCAATCAATGATTCTGTGTCCAGTTCTTACTGTTGCTTCTTGACCTGCATATAGGTTTCTCAAGAGACAAATAAGATGGTCTGGTATTTCCACCTCTTTAAGAACTTGCCATAATGTGTTGTGATCCACACAATCAAAGGCTTTAGCATAGTCAATGAAGCAGAAGTAGATGTTTTCTGGAACTCCCTAGCTTTCTCCATGATCCAGCATATGTTGGCAGTTTGATCTCTAGTTCCTCTCCCTCTTTGAAATCCTGCCTGTACTTCTGGTAGTTCTCGGTCCACATACTGCTGGAGCCTAGCTTGTAGGATTTTGAGCATAACTTTGCTAGCATGTGAAATGAGTGCAATGGTGCTCCAGTTAAAAGGCTCAGAAGGGAATGGCCTTTCCTTGAGACTGTGAAAATCCATTGCCAGTCAAAATAAATAGCATTGGGATAGAAAAGCAAAGAGTCCACAAGATGCTCAGCTTTGTGAAGGGAGGAGTCCTCTTTTGGAACTCTTCTTTTACCCAGAATTGATGTTTTATATTTATTAATCTTTATTACATTGCCTTTTCCCCTCTTGTGAGCAACTTGAGGCAGCTTACATAGTTCCATTTTATCCTACCTGTGAAGTAGGTTGATCTGAAAATCTGTGACTTGCCAAATCACAGAAAGCTTCATGGCCAAGTGGGGACTAGTACCCAGACCTCCTAGGTACCCAGTTCAACACTATGTCTGGCTTTCTGGAATTTAAATCTGCAAAAATAGTCATTAAAGTATACTTTGACATTTCAAAGGATACAGAAATGAGTTTGAGGCAGACAGACTTGCATTATAGAGTAATATCAAGCTCCAGCCCACATTAATTTTCCTAGGGAAATGCCAAAGTTTGAAGTCATGAAAGCAGGTTGCCCTGAGCTAAGGTTGCTAAGCCAGAGAGCTGGAAAACAGGTGCATGCATGTGTTTGAGAAAGAGCACACAAAAGGGATGTATTGATTATCCTTTTAAAATGACTATATTAAAAGCTAGGGAAGGTTCATGAGATAACATAAACTCCTTTTCACAAATGTACCAAAGGGATCAGAAATGGCCTGGCGCACATATAATTTTGCTCTGCTATGTACACCAAGCACAATCTAGCCAATCGTTTCAGTAGAAGTATTGACTGAACACATGATTAACTCTTTCCTGATTCAATTCCAAAAATTGTGTAACAGTACGCAACATAAGAATGCTGTGTACTGACAGGACCATAAGAAGCTATCTTTGACCAATTCAGACCATTGCTTCATCTAGCCCGATAGACTAGCCCCCTTTTCAGGATGTTGGACAGAATTCGTTCCTAGCCCTACCTAGAAATTGCTGTTATGTACCATCAAATTGTCTCTGACTTATGGCAACCCTATGAATGGATGTCCTTCAAAATGTCCTCATTGAGAGCCCTGCGTGGCCCTTGGAAACTCAAGGCTGGGGCTTCCTTTTTTGGAATTAATCCATCCCATAGTCGTCCTTCTCCTGCGTTCAACTTTCCCTTGAATGATTATCTTGTCCTGTGGGTCTAGCCTTTTAATACTGTGCTTCTAGGAACCCATTTGTTTGCCTTTGATTTAATGGAGTACCCACTTGCTCATCGTTTTGTCCAGCCAGAGTATTTGCAAAGCATTCCTTCAGCACCATGTTTCAAATGCCTCGATTTTCATCCTGTCAGCTTTCTTCACTGTTCAGCTTTTTCACCCATTTATAGTGCTGAGGAACACAGTGTTGTGGATGGTCTTGGCCTTGGTTGCCAGTGAAATGTCCCTACACTTGACGTTCTCTTCCAGTTCCTGCATTGCTGTCCTTCCAAGTCTCAGCCTTCCTCTAATGTTTTGGCTGCCATCTCCCTTTGAATTGATGATTGAGCCAAGACAGACAAAATCTTTCCAATTTCTCCCTTGTTGACATTAAAGTTGTGCAATCTTCTGCAGTCATGATTTTTGATTTATTAATATTCAGCTGCATTTCTGCTTTTGCACTTCCTGCCACTACAGCTAGAAATTACCTAGGATATGCAAAATGGTATCTTGGGAGTTCCAAGATATCCAATATGCTCCAAGACATCCCTAATTATTTTTATTATATTAACTCATTTGCTTAACTGAAGCTGGGATTGCTATATGGGTTCAAAGTGGTTGTATAGGGTACAGGTGCACAGAATGCTAATACTGTGTTTCCACGAAAATAAGACCTAAAATAAGGGAGCAGAGCGGCATAAGCCAATGCTTCCCCTATAGCGTTGGCTCCTGTCACAGCGGAGTGATACCAAATGTACCAAATGTACATGTATTCATGCTGTTGTACATGAATAAGTGTGGATTGTTGTACGCATTAAAAATAAAATAAAAAATAAGACCTATCCCGAAAAATAAGACCTAGTGTGTTTTTGTGAACCAAAAAAATATAAGACAGTGTCTTATTTTCGGGGAAACACAGTACAGTTCTACTTAGAGTTTTGGACAGGCTATTTGCCATGTCTTCCATGGTAGCAATTCTGTGGTGGTGCCCAAGACTGTTTCATAAGTTGCCAAATGTGCCCCCAGCCCAAAAAGCTTGCTTACTCCTGCTTGAAAGGTACAACAACAACCTGCTACTTCCAGCAGCATATAGCTTATTCCACTGTGATGAAACTAAGACATTTCCATGAGGAAATGGGAAGTGAAGAAAAATATGCAAGTTCCACAGTATAAACAGATTCCTAGGAAGCTCACACCAGCTGGCAGTTAATGAAAACACTCCTTGTTAGTGGGCATTCCCCATTCTACAGCTTTTACCAGATAAACACCAATTAAACAACATATTCTCCTTTACAATATACCAGCTGACAGAGTCCTCCGGTTTTACAAAATGTCTTTTTTGTTTAGTTAATTGTTTGAATAGGATATATCAGTTTCTTGACCCTCTTTTGGACAGAGTCGATGGTTTCATGTTGACAAGGTAAGTAACTCAAAGTTATTTACACGTAATAGACATATGAATATCAGTTCTCTGAAATGATTGGGTTGTTTACTCAACTGACCTTTACATTGTTTTGGGAAAATGTATTATTTCTGGATTTTGGTGGAACAGCCTTGAGATGTGGTGCAAGTGATTTGACTTGAAGCTTTTTTATTTCTTGTATTTATATCCCACCTTTTCCTGCAAGGAACCCAAGGTTGCTCACATAATCCTCCTCTCCATTTTATCCCCACAACAGTCTGGTGAGGTGGGACAGGCTGAGAGTTAGTGAATTGCCCAAAGTCATCCTGTGATCTTCATGGCTTGAGTGCAGACTAGAACCTAAATTTCCTGAATCCCAGTCCAACACTCTGACCACTAGGACACACTGTTATATAATAGTGTCTCTGCCTGAGCTCTTGGAATGAATGAGATTTCTCCACAGATACAAAACTAACTAATTGTATTTGTTATTCCAGACTTGCCTAATATACCTTCCCCATTGTTGTAGTGAAGACAAACAGCATAAAATCTAAAAAGGTTTCACACAGTGCCGTCTTATATTTACTCACAAATAAGCGCCACTATGGTAAATGAGACTTTCTACATAGGAAGCTACCTCCTACTGGTTTAGACAACTGGTCCACCTAGCTCAGTGCTGTTGGTTCTGACTCAGCAGCTGTCAGGGTTTCCGACAGGAGTTTTTCCAGCCCAACCAGGAGAGGCTGGGAATTGACCTAGGCCTTCTGCATGCAAACCAAACCAACCTGGTAGTATATCCCAGCAGAAAAACCCTTCCAGTAAAAGAAGCGGAAGAAGCAAACCATAACAAAAAGTTATTTATGTCCAAATGATTGGTTTTATCTATGTAAGTGCAGTCTTACAAACATCAATAAAGTACGATAATTTCTAAACATGTATAAAGAACTAATATCAGCACCAAAGATGTTTTGACCATTGAAGTTTCCTTCAGTGACTCAGTATGCAAAGAAATCAGGAAATGTGTAAGATTACAACTTACAATGATATAACTTTTATCATATTACCAAACTTATTCATAATTTAGGTATCTGTACTGGTCCTAATATGTAACACGGTACTGTTAGTTCCAACTGCAATTTATATCAGCCAGAATTCTAACTAAAGTAGAGATGATATCCAGGCTATGCAGGCACAAAACAAGAAGTAAAAATATGTGCAGAACCAATAATTAAAGCACATTATTTCACCCACAGATTTTACATCAAGTCACAAAACATACAGCGTGCATATATGCAGATTATCATCCAGAACTTAAGGTTTTACACATTTTAGACTAGTGAAGCTACAATTGGTTTCAAGGAAATTGAGTGAATTATTGACAGATAACAGAGCCAACAGGTTATTGGACAGATCACACAAAGAAAGTGCACAATTTTGCATTTATTTAATGCTACAGAAACCTTTAAGAAATGGAAGAACGGTCATACATGACCAGATAGATTCCTATGCTAAGGCTACAACAGGCTTCAAAATGGCCAAAGAATAATGTCCTGCAATCACTGGTTCAAGAGCAGTGTTCATTAAAGCTCTGTGAACCTCTACAGAACCACAGAATCAGATGGAAGTAGCCTATAGGTCAAACAGTTCCCATAAACAAGGGCCAAAATACAGTCCTCCACTTAAGACATAAAGATGCAGCTAAGAGACCAACAATTTATTTTATCAACCCCAAGTTCCCTGGATAGGCTCAGCTAGGAATTCCAAACAGTAACTACACAATGGTTAAAACAATCTCCAAGTTCATTTCTCCTTTCTAGACTATCATATAGATGTTTTTCTCTGAGCAGTGAAAAATCACTATAATAATCTGGTGAAAATGTGACACCGTTTTTCTAAGAAAATTAGTAAGTTAGCATTTTCTAGGGCCCTTTGTCTATTAAAAAATAACAAATGTGGAAGGCTTGGAAAGAAAAAGGGCCAGGGAAGAAAGACTTTATTAAAGAATTGTTTTTGGAACATGAAAGATAGCTCACAATTCTGCAACATTTTCATTGGTCCTAATAAGAGGTAATATACGTGTCATTTGGGGATTTTCCTAATTCATCAGTACAGCAAACTGTTATTGCCTAATAGAGAGTTGCAATTCCTCTGTAGTCAAAAATTTGAGATGCAGTGGAAGACGACAGCAGGACAGATGAGTTATGTGGCTCATCCAATATGGCAGTTCTTATGATGGTTCACAGAGTTTAGTTTAAAAGATGGCTATTCAATAGTATTTAAATTAGTTCCTTTGAGGAATAATTGAAAAGTGCATAAAGTTGCTAAGAATGCACTTGCACACTCAGTTCCAAATAAATGTTTAAAATCAAAGTCTCACTGCATTTAATGGAAATGAATAGTAAGTATAAGTGTCCTTGAAATCACAGCCTGAGGGATATTAATTATAGTTTGCCATTTACTTCAGTTGTAGCATTGTAAGAAACCCATCCACAAAGTATCCCCAGCCAGCTGTTTTGGTTTGTTTAAAAAATGAAGTTAATTTCCTCTAAATATTAGCTCATTAATTTGATGGGAGTTTTCTCTCTGCCACTTCCCCACACCCCTGTCCAAGACCAAATATTCAAGTTGAAGCCTTTATCAAGGCCTTTCTATTCAGAGAAAGATCTCCCTCCTGTGGAAGGTTCTTGTTACCAGACCTGGAAAGGAAGGTTATCTTGTGGTATACCATGTCATTCAGAAACCTCTGTATATCAGGCAGAAGGGTGCAAAATGAGATTTCTGACCAACATTATGTTTTTCTATATGCAAAGGACTGCAACCTACCCACCTTGATTCTCATTTCTACTAAGTTTTCAGTTAATCTGCAGATCACCCTTCAAACAAAAACATTTTTCTCCCTCCTGAGTAACAAAGGCTCAGAGAAGCAAAAAGGGGTTGGCTGTTATCTGCTCCTGGCAAATTGACAGAGAACTGGGGACAGGCTAGCTTAATAGCTAAGAGGAATATGAACTTAAATAGAAAATACCGGAGCAAACAGGTGTTGCCTTATATTGGAGCTCTTGAACTTCAGGCCAGAGGGCTGTACCCACTTCCCAACTATATGCAGTTTTCCTGGCTTTCTGTGGCAGCCCCAATTTCAAAAGGCTGAAATGCCTCAGGTATTAGAAATAAAAAGTTTTATGTACAGACCCCACCCCCAGTGAGTCCTTCTGGGCGATTGTTTAATACAGATTATAAATGCAATTATAATAAATATATTTATTATATTTATTTATTATAATAGATAGATAGATGTGGATTATAGATTCAATTATAATTAAATAAAATTACTCCTACTCTCCTTTCCCTTGGCCCACCAACCACTAGAATTGCACCCCTTAGAGTGTCTCTGAAATTGAATTGCAAGCTCCAGCTGAAAAACATTCCTGTCTTAAATCATAAAGCAGTGGGACAGAAGATGGCAGTCAGAAAGTGTTACACTGAGGAGATGGAACTAGGGGCTGTATATGGCCTCCATGTATGGAAAGGGCATCCATCTCCCTACCATGTCCTCTTATGTTCACAGATCATACAGTCTGAAAGGAAACATTTGTGTGTGGTAGGAGGAAGTGGTATTGCATTTTGGCTCTGGTCATTGTTCTATGGAAGTTGTGCTTTCATACAAGGCAATTAAACCGTTTGGTAAGTCTCTCAAAATGGCTCCTGCAGATTGGTTAGAGTTCAAAAAGAGGATTTAGATGTGTGCAGGGCAAGTTTTGTGATACACTGAAACAGTAGTGATTACTTTGTTGTTCAAAACCATAAATAAATAAATGCAATGCTTAATGAGATGTTAAATTTATTCAGCACTTTTAATGACTTCATTACAATCCACACATAATTTATTTAAAGTATGAATTACAGCACAGTACAGTACAATTCAGTGTGGATGTTAAAGTGACAGTGAAAATTATGAATATTGAAAATCAGTAATAAAAACCATTAGAAAAACAATTAGCTCTTTTCTGGTGAATACCTAATTTTTCTACCTTTCAGGACATGAAAATCAACAGGCATTGCAAGGCTGATTCCCCAGCTAACATCAGATTACAAAGAGCCCATAGTTTATTAAGTATATAATCCTTTGCTCAATAGAAAAGCTTTCTGGTTTGGCTTACGACCTAAAAAGTTTTGGAGCATTTCCATGCCATCTAATGAACCTCCAGGCTTCAGGATAAGATTTCTGTATTTCATTCCAGCCTGAAAGAAATAAAATTGGTAGGTTAACATTTCATGTTTATAAGAACTTTCTAAAATCATCACAATAAAGAGGAGGCAAACCTGTGCAGGATGGAGGCTGCTGGCAATCTTGCAATGCAGCTGGAATAAGTATATTTGTCTTACCACAGGCTGTTCTCCTCTTTGCCTGCCCCTCTATATCAACACACAGCATGTGACGTGCATAATCTGAAAGCTCCAACACTCATTCATTACCACACTATCACCATACCAGTCTCCCCCCAACTGCTTTTTTGAGGTTCACAACGCTTGCAGTGACTAAAAAAGATCAAGGTGGACTTTTTTCCCCACAGTGTGCATTTTAAAAAATTCTGTTGTGCTCTGGTTCTATGATGTTAATCTGTTTTTTTTGCATCCCTGAAAAAGTATGGATGTCTCCTCCAAACAGTTATGAAGAAAACATACCTGCCAGGTAATCTATAATTCCACAGTGTCCTCTTTTAAGGATATATGAGGCTAAATTTGATATCACTACAATTCTAGAAAATTTTTAAGGCACTTATACTAATATCCTCCAGTCATCTTAGGCACAAGTTCAGAAGTTTGCTTTCTCTCAGTGTGTTTTTATAGTCATGGATTGTCGCAGCTAATCAACAAAATATTCTATGGTAGAAGTAGACCAAAAGTAATCCCAAAATGATTTGGACATTTCCAAACAGTGCTCAAGTCCCAGAATTCCTGACCACTGGTCATGCTTGCATGAGATTCTGAAAACTGAACTACGAAGTAGGAAAATTTACCCTCTGTTCCCCCAATGGTAACACAGAGTTGAAATGTCTTAGTGCTGATTGTATTATATATGCATTTTTAACTGAGATTTTCCATATTTTTATATGTAAACTACTTAGAGATTTTACTTAAGGGATATATAAATAAGTAAATACTAATGAAACATGTGGTGTTATCCTCTGTTGGAAGAGTGTATGTTACCATCTCTGCTAGATGTATTCGTTAGACAGACATCTTTCCAGCCATCTTTCCACTAAAATGTGACATTTAAGGTAGCTTAAAAATAATTTAAAACAGATTGAAATAATAGCACATATTAGAATATGAATATGTTTTCTCTCCTTACATATTATTCACATGAAGGAGGCATCATACCATTACTGGGCACCAGCATGCTGCTGACCCCACCTCCATATGCCTTACATATTAATATGGATTTCTCCAGTTAAGAAAGGTATCCAGAAGCAAGGCCAAGAGTACACCCTCACTCCCCAGTAACCAGGTGATACCTTAGTCACATGTGCAATACATGAAGGATTGCTATTCTATTTATTGTGTGTGTCTATGGGTGTCACTGCACACAAGCTTAAAGGCCTTCCTCCACCCACCCAGCCCTTGTATTATGGTAGATCTACAGGTGACCTCATCTGCAACGGAACATGCTTCCATGTGCCTATTTGCTATGCATCCCTTTCTGAAGGCATGTGGTTGGCTGAGCTGGGGTAACAAAGGCCAACCACACATCTTCCCAAGTCAAATAAAGCCAATGTGGTATACTGGGTAAACTTTAAGATCAGGAGATCTGCACTCTAGTCCTCACATGGCCATGAAGCTCAAAGAGTGACTTTGGGCCAGTCACAGACTCTCAGCCTATGCTAGCTTAGAGGGTTGTCGTTGTGAGAAGATTGAGGATTATGTAAGCTGCCTTGAGTTCCTTGAAAGTTAAAAATCAATCAATCAAGTGCATATTACCCAAAACCAAGTTACTTTGGCACACAAGGAAGAAAATGCTCACCCCGAGTAGTAAAATTAAAACAATGTCAAATTAAATAGCTAACAATTAAGATACCTTTATATGACACCCAAAATCTGTTGTCTGACATGGCTGCTTCACTTTGCTTAATTGCAGGGCCAGTGCTGCTACATTTCAATGTCAACTGGTCCAATTCCATGGAAGGTTATCATGCTGGTGTTGAAGAATACTGCCACAACTAAGTTGCTATGTAAGTGGAAGGATCCATTTGCCAAGTTGTGCTAGGTCAAGGGAAGGTTACATGGGACCCTCTAGATGTTTTGACTGCAATTCCTATCTCCCCATGTTTACTGAGGCTGACATTGAACTTCAAAACATCTGAATGGCACCAGATTGCCTCACTGCATGCTACCCACTGCAGCTGGGCATGGTGTTTTTGCCTAAATTACTGTAAAGTTCTTTTACTTAGTCTTCTCTTATCCAAATTACTCATATCTATTCACTTTGCAGCTTATCTTACTCATTAATATGAACATGTCCCTCCTCTTTTTCCCTGTTTTCAAACACTTCCAATGCTCATTTTGAAATCTTACTTCTTGTTGTGAAATGTTTGTACTCTGGTGTGCCCACTTACCTCTGCACACTCCTACTGAGCCCCAGTTCCTCTGGTGTCAATCTACCAGTTATATCCAAAATTATATCAGTCGTTTCTTGCAGCCATCCATTTTCTTTGGCAGCATTTTATCAGTGGAATTCATACACTGCCCCCATATGTTTGTAGGACCCAGCTTCTCCTGCTCTTCAAGAAGTGCTTCAAGGCACTTCTATTTTCACATGTCTTTTCCAATTTACCAAGGTAATTCTGTTATTTATTTATTTATTAAAACATTTCTTTCCCCTATTGTTTTCCATTTCCTCTTTGACAAATGTTTATTCATGTAAGATTGTACACCTTCAGGCCAGGTTCTGTTGTTAATGAATTCTTTTTAATTCCATGTTCTCATACTCTGCAACCTTAAAAATACTATTTCTGTGGCCTCTCCCATCCTTTATTTTAACTTTTCTCACATATAAATTTGGACTAATGGACCAGATCTAGAGCCCAACAGTTTTCTTACACTATTTTGAGATTATTATTCACCAAAGAAGAAAAAAAAGACTTAAATCTGGAAATAGGTTAAACCATAGAAAGGCCAAATACTTCTCAGTCTGGTGAGCTACAAAGGTAAACAAGTCTTCATTGCTAATTATGTCTTATTAAAGTTTCTAAACTGCTGTTCTAGTTGCAAAGCCCAGAATGGTTTTCTTATTGTCATTCCAGTTAAAGATATCTCAAGTAATTCTTGTTCCACATCACTACTTATATGAGATCCCAGCCTTAGACCAGCTTGGTAATATGACAAGGCTACAAGCAGTGCAGGCATGTTCCTCTGCTTGAATATTTTGCAGATGCTACCTGAATTTTTCAAAACCTATTAGGTTAAATCCAATGCTGTGCAAGCAGGGAGAATTTTCTTTCCCCTCCTCCTCCTGCAAACTCAGATCTACTCTGCAAGGTCCCCCAAATTCTTTAGAATGGGAGTGTGACCTATGAGAAGTGCCCCTTCTGTTGGAAGAAGGATATTGCTTGGATCCAATCCAATAGGCTATTCTAGCTTGGATGCCATAGTTCAGGGATGCCCAAACTTGTTGAATCTGTAGATATATTTGAGAATTTGAGAAACTGCTGTGGTGCCACTAGAAAATGGTATCTCCTGGAGGCATTTGAGATGGGACGAGGAGGCACTCTTCTAAAGTGGCTCTGGTCCTTCTTGGAGAAGTGATTGGAGAAAGTGGTGCAGGGGAATTCCTGTTCAATGCCATGGCCAGTACCCTGTGGTGTCTATCATGGTTCCATCTTATTCCCCATGCTGTTTGTTTGTTTGTTTATTATTTATTTATTTAGGCGACTTCTATGCCGCCCCATTCGCCAAAGCCTCAGGTCGGCTCACATTCATAAATAAACTTTCATAGAATAATATAAATTAACAGTATAAATTAAGTCACCCTGGCCAAAGAATAAAATGAATAAATACTATTAACAATTAAAATGACATTTGAATAAAAAGGTATTTGCCTGGCGCCGAAAAACAAATAACGATGGCGCCAGGCAGACCTCTCTGGGGAGGAGTATACAAGAAAGACCTAGGAGAGCTTGCCTGGTATTTGAAGGTTCAGTGTCACCTGCATGCTGATGATACCCAACTCTAGCTCTCCTTTTCCTCTAAATCTAAGGAAGTTGTTTTGATTCTAAATGAATGCCCGATGTTGGTAATCGACTGGTTGACAGAAAACAAATTGATGCTTAATTCAGACAAACCAGAAGTGCCTTTTGTTATTCAAAAGGCACATCAAAGAGGAGAGATTCAACCTGTGTGGGACGAGTTACAATCCCCCCCCCCCCCGAAGACATTTTGGGTGCACTCTTGGACCCAGCCTGAACCCAGATGCCCAGGTCTCAGCTTCAATGATGAGTAATTTAATTTCTATATCACCCTAAAGCTGGAGATCTCTGGGTGGTTTACAACAAGGCATAAAGCAAAACAATAAAATGCAATACAAATAACATAAAACGTTAAGAGCTAAAATCTATTTGAAACACGTTGTCAGGAATGTGTTTGCACAACTGAATCAAGCACACAAACAGTTTCCGTTCCTAGAGACATTTGATTTGCCTGTAGTTACACATGGCTCAGTTACACTGCACTTGGGCTGCCTTCAAAAACTTTAGCTGGTGCAAAATGCTGTGGACAAACTGTTAATCAGGGTTAGTTATAGAGAGCAAGAAAAATGAGAGTACACAAAAGAGCCTGATGCACAGTGAACGGCAGTTGAAAGTGGACTGGCGAGAGGATGGGGATTCTGCCCATTTATACTGGGGGAGGGGGGGTGTAGTTCCTGCCAAAAACTGCTATAGCTATGAAATCTTTCTGAATACAGCACTGCGCATGCGCAGCACCCATATATGTGTGATGCACAGAGACCACAAGGAAGAATCAGTTTCACTGCCTAGCAGTCTGTTCCTGGGCAGAATTCAAAGTCTGGTCATGACCCATAAACCCCTATGAAGTCCTCAAAGATCACCTTTCCCCACATGAGCTGGTTCCTAAGTGTTTTCTGGATAAGCCCTTTTTTGGAGACTACCACCTTCAAAGGTACATTTGGAAATGGAAAGGGAGAGAAAGTGCCCCACTCATAAAAGGTTCCTCCACAGAATTCTGGAGGATACCCTACCCCAGCTCACCCCTTCCAGCAGGGTCTCCTGGCTCTGTGTGACATGTTCAGGGGACTAGTGCTGGTGGGGGCCAGGAAGTGCATTTCTGCCAGCATGGCTGATCTGGATCTAACCCAAGGTTTAAGACTGTACCTGCATTTTAATATATGCATGATAAATCATCAGGGGTTGTGCAACTGAAAAAAGCCACGGAACACAATTTTACCTACTGTGATCCCAGTTTTTGGGATGGGGTGGTGAATCAGGTCACCAGATGAATGGGCACTGTTTGCTCAAACAAGGGAGCACTGCTCAAACTCAGAAAACAAGGATTCTAAATCATACAAAGCTTCATCCAGAAAGAAGAGGATCCATTGAATTTTCAAATAAAATGTTTATATGACTATTTAAATATAGGTGCCAAAATATACACTTACTGATTTATATATAAAGCAAAAGAACTCTCAGAACAGCTCAAAATAAAAAAATCAAAATATGATACTATCAAATAAAATTAAAGATGTTATAAAAATAAGTCTGTTGTTCATGCAGATTTATATTGTGACATTTGACACAAATATACCAGAAATGCCTACGTATTGAAACTTCCCTGTTATGCTTTTTTCCTAGTTGTTTTGAGACTATGACCAGACAGACCATGAATCAGACCATTCTTACAGTAGGTATCACAAAGCAAGTTTCCCTACCTTTGGATTCATTATCCCTTCTCTTTTAAAGCAATTGTAGAAAATATCCATAGAGAAGACTTCACTCCATAGGTAGCCATAGTATTGGCCATCATATCCACTTGCCAAATGGCCAAAGGTAGCTGGCATATTTGTACCTTAAAAAGCAGCAAAAAGAGAAACATGGGGCATTCCAGTCATGCAGGGCCTAAATAAAAGAGAACCTCTCAGAAAAGGGTCTGAAGGTGGGTTAGGCAGTTAGATCTCTGAAGCCAAGCAGGCTTGGCAAAATCCCATAGGCTTCTTAGAGGTAACACACATATTACAAGTAAACATCAAACCATAAAAGGCAGTGCAGTGCAGACCATTTGTGTTTTGGTCATGCTGAACCTTCTGAGCAACTTCTGCCAACCGCCAGTCTGAAGTGCTGACTGAAATGGTGGCAGACACGGTGTCCCTGAGGAAAACGGGAAGACTTTCTCCAGTTTTGATGTAAAGAAAGAGAGGCTCTCCCATTTGTGGCCATGAGGGCTGACTCCAAGTTTGAGTCCTGGAAGACACAACCCCCCATCATCCCCCAGCCTCAGCTGGTACAATGCATCATCTGGGACCAACGGGGGCCAGCTAGTGTCTCTCCAAGCTTTCCAAGCCCTGAGTGGGACGCAGGAAGGCTGTGCGGGGAAGTATGGGTGATGTCACCACCTGCCCAAGACAGACCAGCTCCCCCCTCCCCCATGCCTTCTCCACCACAGAAAACACTTATAAACTACTTTCCAGGATGTAGGAGGAGTGCAGATGACAGATTCAGCCCCCCTCCCCACCCCACGGTTGCTTAGTGTATTGTGCGAATCCAGTCCTCATGTCATTGCAGGATATGGTGGCTCTCAGATTTGATGGGGCTCTGGCAGCTGCCCTCAGACAGACTCTGGTGGGGCCACTCAAAGAATTCTCTGGAGAGAAGAAGTGCAAGCAGAGCGCTGAGCCTTGTTTGACCTGTGCATCATCTCTGGGGAGCCCACTTTCCTCCTCCTCCTCCTCCAGCTGTACTTTGCCTGGAATAGAGGCAGGCAGGGAGGGCACTGACTGTGATGGACGTACTCCACACTGTCCTCTTCTGAAAGGTGTGCTAAGCTCACACAATTAGGGTCAAAGTTGCACTCTGTTTACTTAAGGCAGGGAAGGGCAACCTGTGGCCTTGCAAATGCTTTGGTCCACAACTCCCATCAGCCCTAGCCAGAAGAACCATTGAAGAGGCATGATGGGAGCTGGAGACCAACACCTCTAGACGGTCAAAAGGTGCCCACTCCTACTTCAGGGGAAGTGCAACCCTTCGCAGAACAGGTTGAACACCATTTCCCTGGATGAACCAAATGAACCTCCCATTGATAATACATTGCTATCTTGCTATTTTCATCTATTTCCCTTCCCAAAGCTCCTACAGTTTCAAGGACACTGTCCCAGAGGATCTTCCACTCCTCTGGAGCAGTTTTTCAGGACTGTAAGGGTAAGCCAAGATATCAGAGCACGAGTTCAATTAGTAGTACTCCATTCAAAGAGCTCTGGATCTAACCCAACATATGCAAGCCTTCTGCCTAAGGGGTTGGTGGGAATACAATAATAAGAATGTCAAAAGAAACTGTATCATAACCATCTGGAAATAGTTTTGAGTGAATAAAATACTGTATAAATATCATTCCCTACTTTGTTACAAAGAACATACTTCTAACACATTGTTACTGATGTGTTTTTTAAAGGAACAGGATATAAATGGAAGTTTTAAGTTTCCCTACCAGGGGTTGCAGGTATTCCCAATATTTCTTCACAGTATTTGGCATATTCCTCAGCAGGATCTGCAGAAGATTTAGTATGAACAGACTGATCAACCTTGCTCAAAACAATCTGGCGAAGAGTCAAAAGACCTAGTTAAATAAGAGAAGCAAAACACCATTTTAATGAGCCACTACCACCAGAACAAGGGGTTTGGTAAGATGTGGTGAATGCTATAAAAAATTCTGCCTGGGAAAGTAGTATAGAAAAGAATGAGATTAGGTGCTTACATAGCATGGCAGAGTTCGATTCAAATGCTATTATGAACCATCAAATCAGCCCCACATTAAAAAACTCACCCGGTAGCCACAGACCAGGGGTGGGCTACTTCAGAGGACCTGCATCACTTTTTAGCCCTCTGGACCCATCATGGGCCACGTTCCTACCACTGCTGTACTGCCAAAATTCAGCACTGCAGCAACAAAGAAAATGGTGGCCTGATGCCAAATTTTGGTGGCAAACCACAATGGGGATTTAAAATTTAGGCATGCTAGAAGCTGGAAGAGTGTGTGCTGGCCACCCCCATCATAAACAATTCGGAATTTCATGTAGGCCCACGACCAGGCAGACAGGAGGAGGACAGATCATTCCTGTCAGACTATATGATTTCTGTGCTAAGTGTGGAGGACGAGCAACTTCATCTGCAATGAGCATGACCACACATCAAGCTGTCAGACAGACATTTACTTTGCTCCTCACCTGCTTGGCAGAAGTCTTGTTCATTTGTTTGTTTTACTAGCCTGCTAAGAGATTAGCAGCCTGCATATCCATGCTGGCTGCAGGTGAAAGGCATTGTGTGAACCAGGGCTATTAATTCAAAGTGAATTAATTCACTTTGGGCTGGAGTGTTCCAGATGTTTTGGCCTGCAACCCCCCATGAGTCCAGGCCCACATAGCTTGAAGAGATCCACACCAGATTTCTGAGACTTTTCACCTATTTTAAGGCATTAACATATGGAACATTGCAGATATTTCTTGAAAAGTGCTTGGGCCTTGCTTTTTAATAATAGGTATATAGCTACGGACCTGCTCTTTATCTGTGATCTTCTGTTGCTCAAGTTACATCAACAATTCTCTTACACACACAAAATCAAAGTGAACCAAACTCAAATGAAGAGAATACCCGTGTTGCACAGCCTAGAAGCAATGAGCTTTTCGAGGAGATCATCTGGGACTTGGCTTCCATCTTTATAATGTTTTGACATTTGTTGCAGTGGTTCTTTTTCCCATACCCAGTTCTCAAACATTTGTGAAGGTACCTCTACGAAGTCTGTTTCCACATTAGTTCCACTAAACCGAGCAAAGTCAGTCTATGAAAGATCAGAACAAATATAAACAGCTAAAATATAAACGTGTCTGTGTTTGTGCATGTGTGTTTGTGCAAGTTCACATGTTCAAGGGGAACTGAAGTGCTCCTTTAGTTAAGGTGAGCCATAAAAACAAGACTTTCATCATTATAAACCTCAAACTACTACTGCTTATAAAAATAAGTTAATAACATGAAACGTGGCAACCGTGATCTACCAAATTAGGTCTATAATTTTGCAAAAATTTCAAACCTATCAGATAAAAAGCACCACAGGTACAGAAAGCTGATAAATGCTGGCAGGAAATTTTGTATTCTTTATTCCAAGCTATGGCATATCTTATTACGAAAATATGAAAGACATATTTCAAAGAACAGTACATAAAAGCGATAAACAGACAAACAAACAAATAATAACCACTGCTGTTATTCAAGCTTGTTAAGGAGGTGTGCCTATAAGGTTTTACTGCCCTATGAAAGCCTGTGGCATCAACTGCTGGCTAAGTTATTTCAGGCATGCTCAGTTTCACTCTAAAGCTAGAATTCTGCCAGTATTCCAGAGTTTTGAGAGGATTCCCTCTGCACCTGTCACCGTTTCCCCTGTGAGGAAGGGATAGCACGATCCTCTCAACTGAGACATGATTGGTATAATTTTAAGGGCTGAGAAATCCACTCTACCAGACAGATGACTATATTCAAAGGAGGAAACGAAAAAAGGCTATTCTAGAATCCTGCACAGGCTTTCTCAGAGGCAAGACTTTCTGAACATACATGTACATATCTATTCATGTATATACATCTTCCCAATTAATGATCCGTTTGCACTACTTTTTGTTGGCTGGTTGGTTGGGGGTTTTTTTGTCCACCAGAATATTGTGATAATACATTTCCTTTTTTTTTTTAAAGCTATGCACCCACATTTTTGGTCAACAAAGTTGATCCAAAAATGGTCCTCCACTGCCTATGAAATATTTAGTCTTAATTCTGGAAAAGGACGCCATCTTATTGTTTAACTGCCCTCTCACCACCACCATTCCAGGTATACATGTAAGCAACAAACTGGCACAGGTCGATTCCTGGGAGGATTTGCCAGGCAAAACAGTAGGGCTTAGAAATTTCATAAGGAAAGACAGAACCCAAGATAACACAAGTTTCTAATATCCTGGCTTCGTGGAGCTTGAGCCAACATGATATCCTTAACTCTGGTCTCCATCCTGCAGGTTTAAAGGGACACACTTTTAAAACTGCAGGTTTTGCAAAGGTATCTGTATATATGTTGGTTTATACAACAGCCAATCTCCAGAGTTTAGACAATCCCTGAAAAGGCTGATTCAGCTCTGGGTCCAAATTACAGCCTTGATGTATAGAACCTACAAACATAAGGCAAAATCTTCAGTGGATTCTGGGAACCAACCGACTGAATTTGGTCAATGCAGGTGGGCCACTACTTCAATATGTGGCCTGATGGAATTGGGATTTGTGCATAAGCTCCACAGTTATGCTCTCATCCAACTTATGGCATTCCAGTTGCTTCAGCTTACAACTCCCATCAGTCCTTGCCAGCACGACAGGGATCATGGGATACATGAATCAAAGCACGTGACAGGCAAAAGTTGCCATCCTTGCTTTAGAGTGATAAAGCACAAGAACCTAGGATGGGGTTCTACAGCTACAAGCCAACTTTATCCATAATCCACAATGGCTGGATGGCCAGAGGTGCAAAGCATGACAGCAAGTGACACCATCAACTAATGTCAGATATCCATCATTGATTTTCATGCATTTGGAGCTTATTCATTGGAAGAATTTCTTGTAATAGGATTTATTGATGTGAATAAATTTATTTAAATATTACGGTACTAGGAAATATAGAAGCACAGATATACAGCACAATGCAATGAGACCTGGAGGATTATGGGCATCCTATGGAAGGTAGGAGAAGCCAGAAGGTGAAGGTCACCTGCACACTTCTGCCCTGCAGAACACTTAGATGGTCAACATTTGGCTGTTTCCCTCTGCAGCATAAGGAGAGGAGGCTGTGGTGCCACCAAGACAGTGGTGACGGAAGGCCAGGATGCAGCACATGCTGGTGGCACCTCTCTCCTTCCCTCCCCATGGAATGCCCACAAAACTCCATCTTTTGGACACCTTAAAATTAGCTGGCACATTGCTTTTCATATTGGCTTCAAGAGTGGAGGAGGGATAATGCATGAAGTCCCAGTTCTCACTTCAGAGCAAGTTCTCAAGGCTGTAGCTGGGACCCTGAATAATCCTATGGCCATCTACACTGTCTAACAGCCATAAGACTGTACCCTAAAGGACCCATGAGGGCCCATTCCAATTTACCATAAAAGCATTTTCCAACTCGAGAAATGGGGCACTAGCTCTTTCACTGTCCTTAAACATTTATGTATTTATTTATTTGATTTAAACAGGGAAGTTACACTTACACAACCAGACCAGGATTTATTTATTTATAGGTATAAGGCAGCTACTAACCTGTGCACATATCTGATGCATCACATGCCCAAACTCATGGAAGTAAGTTTTCACCTCACCATGCCGCAGCAGTGATGGGCGGTCCAATGCTGGTTTTGTGAAGTTTGTTACAAGGGCTGCTACTGACATCATTCTGCGGTCATCAGAAAGAAGGCAGCCAGGCTGGAGGCCAAAGCATGCAGCATGCCCATACTTCCCTTCTCTGAGTAAAAAAAAAAAATAGGCCAAAACCATCCTTTAGGAAGGCATCACTGAGAAAGATTATGAATCATTTGGCACCATTTATTTGTAATAGAAAATGGCTCATCCTTTTCCTGGAACAGTTAAGAACAAGACAGCATTTCCTATAGTCTTATGACAACAGTGTATCTGGGATCCAAGTAATGTCATCAGCCCTATTGATACAAGCATATAAAATAACCTAATGTTTAACCATTTTCTTTTTAAAATTGCAACATAATGCTACTTAGGAAATGGCCTTGTCTGCTTTTGTGTGTTGATTTTACTGTAAGCTATCCTTAATCACATTCACTATAGTAAAGGACAAATCCTATCTCCTGAAGTATTTGCTTTTCCTTCAAACATGCAAAACAATGTCTGGAATGAAGAGAAATGGCAGCCTTTGAAAATGTGAAGTGAGGGTTACATAGTAACAGGTAGCACGCAACTTCACAATATTTCTGACTACCACAATTACAAATTAGGTTCCATGGCTCAATAGCTCTAGTGATCCACAGAGAGTAGCTATAATGCATCATATTATACTTTTTGGAGCTGAACTACAGATTAGACAATTGCTTTTGCCTTCACATTTCACCTTCCCCCTGCTAAAGAGATCTTCCAAGAGAAGATGTACTACACATTTGGGACCCAAATGATTCTGATTCAAACTTCCTCACACCTGCTTTGCTTTTATGGCTATACACAAGTGCTATGACTCCCTCTCAATCAACAAAACTATGAAGGATGTAGCAATGTGGCAAAGGGCAAGTAACCTGCCCAAAAGACTAAGCACTAAGTGAGCACTTAGTCTTTTGGGAGGTTACCTGTCCTTTTAATCAACAAGAAAACATATTGATTAAAAAAGTGGGAGGGTACCAGGAAAGCTATCCAGGGGCCTACAAGCACCATGGTGCCTACCACTTGCTGAGATAAATCCAGCAGATATATGCTTGAAAAAAGGGAAGTTTGCACTAAGAGGAGAGAGAAAGCCTTTGAGAATTGATTTCTCCAGAAATAATAGCATGTAGAGTATCTAACAAGTATCCTGTAATCCTAGAAATGGGAGTCCCAGCTGCTGCTTCCCCAGATGGATTGCTTTTCAAACAATGGGTGTAAGGAGGAACACGATGTACTTGTGCCTTGCAAGGAACCAGCATACAAAAATAGCAAAACATCCCAACCCCTGGGGCTCTATGGAGCTTGGTACCATCTTTTGAAAATCTGACGATCAAGTTGGATTGTCTTGGGGAATATGGGGCTAGCACTGCATTTAGCCCAGTATGACTGTACCAGCTGCATAGTCTTACTGGCTACAGAATCTGACAAGAAGTCTCCTACAGATGTTTAAGAGGAAATATAGCCCTGATCAGGGGACTCAGATTTGGATCATGGCCATGATACCAGGCAAAGGGTGTTGATCCTCTGCCCCAGTTACCTGATCCAAATGACTCTTACCTCCACAGGAGCTATTTGCAGGTTAGGGCAAAACAAACACCATTCCATTCTGAGAGAAGATCTGGGTCTATTCATCAGCTTAACTGAGGATGGCAAAAACTCTTGAAGGGTTTTAATAGACTGGAATAAGCAACCGTATCATTCAGGCGTGGAGGGACCTGGGCACACTTGTCTCCTGTGCCTCCCATAGGAAACCAAGCCCAGGCACTCCACTACAGCAATGTTTCCAGGAGCATCTAAGGCCTGAAGGATGCAGCTCTCTCCTCCCCCGCAGAGCTACTGGTGTGGAGTCACTGTTAAAGAAAGCACGCCACAGCAACACAGGCTGCCTTGCTTTGTAAAGAGCCTCTAAGCAGTCTGACATCTTAAACAGCTTGGAAACTAAACAAGATACTTTAAAGGAAAGTCCTGGAGTTGCTGATTGCTTGTGTCTTTACAAATCATGTCCACAAGAACTTAGTGGTTTCCAGGACACTCTCTGAACATAACAGACCTTTTTACAAAGAGGGCTTATGTCTAAATAATCCCAATTCACCACCAAGAGACCAAGGAAAAGCAACACCCACAAAGTCCTTACAAATTCCAGAACACAGAAGAGGTCCCACGGTCACAAAAGGAATGACAGCAGGTTTGGATTGTATGCGGACCATTTCCTAGGTCAGCCAGCATTGCTCAAGCACAGGGCTTCTAGGCATGAACTTCATAAAGTGTGTTATCAGTGCACCAAGGGCACCTCTGAATTGTTCTTAAATAGAGTTTGCCATGATGTCAAAATTGGCAAATTATGGATCTGAGAAATGGGGGGGGGGGCACAAGGCTACAGGGGTATCCAGTCACCAAATACTACATCTAAGTTGAACTTTTAACTAGTCTTCACGAGGAAGAAAGGAAACTACTTAACTACAGCAATTTACATTGATACATGCTACCCCTAAATAAGGACAAAAGTACTAAATGTTCTTTGTGTTCTTGTAGGATGCTAAGCCTGTATCCCTGTGCACCATGCTTAAGATTAAATCCCCGCTGGCCTCAGTGGGACCTACTTTTAAATATCTTTGGTCAGAACTGCACAGGGATATTGGCAGCTTGATAGCTGCTATCGTAGGAATATAGCCTTTGGCAGAAAAATAGTTTCCCTTCCCTGCTCCAAAGCATCCTGAAAGCATTTGTCATCCCTTCCAATGTTAGATATGGGGACTTTAATTGAGGCAAAAACTAAGTTTCCAGATAAGTTGTTTTGCATTCTCTGTCTTCAAGGTGGAGACAGGAGGAGCAACAATTCTAGTCCCTCAGCCAGCAGTGTTGTTTCCTGCTCCACAAAGAAGTTCCAAGGAGATCTAGAAATTACTTCTGCCCAAATGCCCTGTTCAGTCTCATGGACTACAGCCAGGAATACACCTTCCTTCAGGTGACATGAACCCATGTTGAAAGCACAAATTCATTTTGCTGACACTTGGCACTCATAGTCACTTTTGTGCTACCCGTGTCTTTAAATAGATTCTAGTAGTATTTTGAGGGATGCAGTGTTTAAATTACCCATTTCTAAACATAGCAATGCCAAACACAATAAACCTCCCAGAATTATTCCTTCTGGAAGAAAATGGAAGTTTACGTAAGTGGCACAAGCGCATGGCCAGCTTTCAAGATTCCACCTCTTCCAAGCAACCAACTGATGAGTTTCACCATTATCTTCAGAAAAATGAAATTAAACCAAGATGAGCATCTGACTAAAGAAATCTCACAATTTATGGAAAAGCAAGTCACACTTTCTGTAGTGCTTACTCCTAAGTAAGAACAGAAGTGTACCCTTAAGTTAATACGACTGTTAAATCAGCATACAAGAATAAACAGTTGCTCTAAGGGAAAAAAAAGAACTGGAAATCACACTTACCTTGGGTACAGATCCAAGTAGAACTGCCCTAAAATCTCTCCTGTTGAACTGTCCTTTACGGCGTAAAGGGTAACACTCTCATGCCAAACATGAGCATCACCCACTTGCTCAAACACAAGTCCCAGCAGCCGCTGGTAAATATTCAATAGCCCTTCTGTGACGGCTTCAATAGGAAAGTACTCCTTCAGCTTTTCTTGATCTATGGAGTACTTGAGCTCCTCTGTACGATTCATGTAATAATGCAGATCCCATGCATTAATATTTCCATCATAGTCAAAACCTGTTTCTTCACACTCCTTTTTCTTAAGGTTTAGAATAAACGCTCTCTCCTCCTCACCTAAAAGCTTCAGCTTATTACTTAGATCATCTGCAAAAAAGAGTCAGCAATTACTGTAAGAATTTGTTCTAATTCCGTATCGGGCTATGTACAACACCAGGAGAGAGTTACTGCTGTTAGGCCCTGCTGATGGGCTTCCCAGAGACATCTGGCTATAGGACTCTTAGGTATTTACTCTTCTACAAATATTAATGCTTCATGGACAATGTTATTGCAGAAGGGCTCCTTCCATCCATGGAAGACTTCTTACCTACTCTGCTGGCAGAACAGGGATGAGGCAATTTTCTGGCTACCCTGCTCTCACAGCAGCATGGAGAAAATCTGTTCCAGAGGGCTGATGACCTGCTCAAACAGCCTAAGCAGTGGCACTGCAGGCTGCAGCGGGAGGGAGGTAATGGGCAAATATCACTGCTCTCTCCCTTCTTGCCTCAGCATTCTGAGCAGAACTCAGCAAAGACTTTCATGCATGGGAGGAACCCTGCAACAATGTTAAAACAGCCCATGGGCTCTAGGTTAAAACAGTGACAACCCCCTTCAGATGACATGATAACATGCATCCTTGGTTGCTTGGTACGTGATACAAGCCATGGTGACTTATTTACGCTTATGGATGAAAATGATTACATGAACCAAGTCAATATGTAAATGAACAGAAACAGAGGACCAAGAATGAACATCAAATACTGTTAAGTGACGAATGTTGAAGAGGTAAAATGGCAAAAGCTTGTTTTAGTAGAGAGTGTCTAGTTAATTCCTGCTTGATACCTAACTAAATCCTCCTTAATTAAAGGCTGGCATTGCATTTAGCACAAGAGTAATTTTACAATCTACTCCATTAAAACAAAAGTAAACTGTGCTTCCTACATTGTAATTTTCTCTATAGACAAAACAAAGAAGCTTAATCAACTTGGCTGGTGTCTTTACGGAGCACCTATTTTCATAGTCTGTGGAACTTAAGTGATTGATGTGTCCTTGGGCACATTTTATGGCTTTGAATTACCTATTTAGAAGTGGGTGGTAAAAATGTACACTTTTTTGCACTGGGCTGATTTCTAATCTATAAGATTTACGAATATTAGCTGGGTTTTCTAACTGCTTGGCCTGCTTCTGCTTTTAATGGACAAATTATTAATAATGTGCTAGGTAGATTTTAAATATGTCTTCTTAAATCTCATACACCATAATTATTCTCTTTATTTTCCAAGGACACATGTAACCACAATTAGACTTGATACACTTTCGATTCCAAGTAGAACATATTTCAACAGATACTTTTCCATACCCTGCTCATAGTCAGTTTAAAAACCTGTAACTCCTTTGCATAATAAATGCTTCCCCTTGACTTAAGTTACTATGTCTAATATTTTTACTTGAATATGTAAGAACAGACCTAAGAATGCTGTAACGTTGTCTGTCACCTTTGCTGTGTTCAGCTCAAGAACAAAGTTGGCATGCGTGCTGTATCCCAGAAGTTCTGCTAATTTTGCCCTCAAAGGAAGTAATTGTTGAAGAATCTTAGCATTTTCCTAAGGAAAAAAAGTTAAAGTTTTCAGCCATTTCTTGGAAAGAAAATATGCTTACTGTTCTGCTTTGTTTTTTTTTAAGTGGAAAGTTTCTTGGTGTTATATAGCATAGTATCTATGAGGTTCTATTTGGAAATAGGTGAAGCTAAGTAGAAAGAAGTGTGCTTACTTTGTGAAAGATTCCAGTTATGACTGGGTTCAGACAACATGATAATCCACATTCAGTAGTTAAGTATGAGTCCAGGTAGGCTGTTGTTGAACAATGGCTTGTTGCTGTTATCAGAACCCAGAGATACTAGCAAGGTACTAGTAACTGCAAATAACCTACAAAGAGAAGTATGCATTGCTGGGTTGTGAACTGTGGGTTATCTTGGCTGGGTTCAGACAGCATGGTAACCAGTTTCAACAACAATCCATGCTTCAGTGACAACACATGCTCAACCCTTGAGTACGAAATCTTTTGTTGTCTGAACCCAGTCACTACTGCTGTTGTTACTTAAGAGGATCTTACATACCAGTGTGGAAAAAGAAACTCTCCACCTGGGGCATTAGAAATCTGACATTAATCAAAGCAGACAGTATTGAACTTGGTGGACCGGTGGACCCACTTAGGAAAGCCTCAAAGCTTTGAAGGTTTGCTTGTATTACTATGATCTTGAGGTAAGTACACTCTTTAATTCTATGGATCCAACAAAATAAGGAACATTGTGCACTTCTTCGGTGTTTGATCATAAGACTGGATTGCTAAATTTTCAAAAGACAGGAAAAATGTCTAGTAGGCCCACTCCAATGAGTTATCAGTTAGAGATGCTCTCCTCTAGATTATACTAGCTGTGTGCCACATAGTGGCTGGAACTGTTACTATACCATGTGATGCTGACATTCATTTATTTTTATTTATTATTAAATTTACATTCCACAACCAATTAGTCCAACAGGACTTGCCAGCATGGTGTCATTTTACAAATGTAAAACAGGACAACTGTCAGAGTTGTCTCACACCATTTTCTTTAAATCAACCATAATTCAACAAAACTGGTCCATATTTTTTGTTGCTATCTCATTCCCCACTCAATAAATAATCCTATTGATTTATGTTCTGCACTCATCTTTCATAATAAAGGCAACTAAGTTTTCCACAGCTTAAACTTATGTGTAGATACTTTTAGTGTTGGCATAATTCAGAATGACAACAATTCTAGTAGACATATTAATTCCTAAAGATCAGGTAAGGAAGTTTAGGAAGATTTGTTTTCCAGAATGTAGAATAAGAATATTGTGATGCTTCTAAATATAGTCGAACCTCAACTTTCATGGGCTTAACTTCTGTGGATTTGGTTTTTCACAAGTTTGCCATCAATAATTAAATGGGATTTTCTATTTGAGTTTTGTAGCCTATTGTAGAAAATCCCAGATGATGCATGTAGACTAGAAAATGTAAAGAAAACTAAGAAAAGTTTAGAAAGTCATAAATGCATAAAATATGTATTATTAATATATATGTATTACTAATCTATTACCACTTACTACCATAAATATATACACAAAATTACTATAAAAACTTAAATTGTGTAAAAAGTTTCAGTGTGCTAAAGAACTGTGTTCTACACACACTCTTTGGGAATGGTACACTCTGTTTTGGCACTAGCCAGCCTTGTTCACATGTTTTGTCTAAGTGTGCAGTGTGTCTTGCCTTCTTCACAACTTTTTACATCTTTAAAATGCAATAAAATATCAACTGTGATCATGTGTCTGACCCAAACCCTATCCTCATACAGGCATTAGGTTAGTGGAATTTTTTAAATTAAAAATGCTTTTCAGTTAAATGTTTCTCAGTACTGGCAGGTATATGTATCAACAATGCAGGCTAATACAGGGTGGGGGTGGGGGAGCAATCCAGTGCACATATGGTCAACAGTATTAAGAGTTAAGGTGTGTGTGGGGGGGCTATTCATGGTTTTTCCACCTTTGCAGGGGTCCTGTGCCCCTGATCCCCATGGATGTAGAGGTCCAACTGCATATGAATTTCCTCTTGTAGCTCATTATCCAAGACCCTGGAGCAGGACTGCAGATCCGCTTTCAGCTCAACTGCACTTTCAATTTCAGAGAAGTGGTGGGTGGAGCTGATCATACAAGCATGCTGTATTTCAATTCCTGCTGTTAGTAACTAAGCCATATGAAAGCCAATGGAACCTTTCAGAGTGGAAGAAATATGCAGAAAAGCCAGGAAACCACCAAACAATCTGTAGTTGGGAGAACCCTGCAGGGCTGGACTGAGACTAGAAAAAGCTGGAAAAACTCCTCCTAAAGCCTCTGGGAGCTGCTGCCAGCCAGTGTCAATCATTACAGCATCCTGTATTCACTGAAATCATCCCGTATGGAGTGGGAACAAGTTACCAATACTTGAGAATTCCCATGGTTTGAGGATGTATCTGTTTGAAAACTTGCATTTATCAGGTATTTTAAATCACCCTGTTCCCAAAGATCTGCAGTGCTCTTGTCAGTTTAAATAACATTTTCACCTCTGCAACTAAATGAAAAAATGCTACCAGGCAGATATTACCGCATAGAACACTTTCAAAGCAGAAATACAGAAAGGGGCGAGGGAATGTGATTTTTATTTTTCTAAGTCTGTATGACAGTTTATGCTTTAGCTCTATACATCTGGCTGTGACCTAACAAGCAAGGAAAAACAAACTGCTCCTCAAGGTCTCCTGCTTCTTGGGACTCATTTTGCAGTGGAAAATGACTGATCTTGGGACATTCCACACGCAAAGTATTTACTTTACCACTGAGTCACAGACCTTCCCATATCTTGCTTGGTTGCTACTGTCCTTATATTTTATTTAACTCAGTTATGAGCAAGACAAATTTCTCCTACCTCTTTGCACCTGGTATTAAATGATGTTTCCATTTTTTGCCTGGTCTCTGGAACACTGCACTTCTTCAGAACAGGAAAATAGTGGGGATATTTTAAGGTTACTTTATATCTGTTTGTTTCAGTCTTCTCTAAACTACTAATAAAATCATCAGGAAGGCCACCTGAGAAACAGATTTTATCACAGGATTTAATAAAATAATATTCTTCAAATATTCTCTATAGCAGTATGAGCAGCAGTATCATGAAAATGGCTATTATTATAACTCTTTAATTACCAACTTGTTTCTACTCTCTAGAAACAGTTCTGAAGATTACATATTACCTGACTATATTTCATATAAATACTTTATGTATTAACAACATTAATAAGCATGCTAATCCATTAAGAAAGGAAAATATATTTGTAAATGCATGCTTCCCAATTCTATCACACTGAACTAATAGTAACAAAAACTTGTAAAACTCAGCTGTTACATGTTTAATGTGTAAAAATATGATCTAAGAATGAGAAAGTCAGGGATCTTGAGAACAGTAACCCTGAGAACAATGAAAGAATTTACAGTAGATTGGATTTACAAAGAAGCAACAATATTCAGTTGCTACAAAGTCACTTGTTTTTGAGTGAACAATACTACATTTTTGAGGCAAAGTCTTCATTCCCAGATTCAGTAAAGGTGCAAGCAATGGGGTTGGGAGTCATCATGCAGGGCTAGGTCAAGCAATTCGGGTTCTAACAGACTTCCTAAACTGCATTCCCTAAAGGCAAAGGTGGGGATAAACACTGAGCAAAACAATTGTTGGATAGCAAAAGTAATATCTGGTAAGACAAGCTCAAGAACTGCAGTGGGTTCCTGTTTTTGCCCTCCAGGGTAGAGGCCTTCCCTTGAGATCATTCTTTGTTAACTGAATGGAGACAATAAGAAGAACCCAGTAAATAAGAATTTTGTTTCCAGCAAAATGCACAGAAGGAAGAGTCGGTTTTATCCCTTTGCAAGGATCACCAGTTTCCATACTTGTGAGTGTTGCCCGGTTTATCAAAGATGTGATCTCACAGGCTTTCTCTGAATTGTGTAAGAACACTGAGGAAGCCCCATCCCCGTTTTTCCTAGAGGGATGGAGCCATCTTGTGGAAATCACCCAGTCTTTCCCTGCAAAGAAAGGCTCCATGCTGAAACCAGTAAGACTACTGCAATCACTAGGCTCCTCGCTTGCCAGAGCAAGGTGGCACCACTGGCTGCCTTGACGTCCATATTCAGGACTTTTCCTTCCTCTTCACTTCAGACTAGGAGCTGCAATGCTTGCAACTTATTGTCTGCAGGGACGGGCTGCAGCCCAGAGAAAGGAATATTGTTCTTGATACACATTCCCTCCACCCCACTCTTTCTTCTGTGTGCATGTATGTGTATGTGAAATAAATAATAATAATGTAGGTCCTTTTATTGTATTTATACTGAATTTTAAGCTATTTAAAATTAATCTTAAATTCTTTTTAACATTGTTCATCTTATGTTATTCGTATTGTTCTTATTTTATACATTGTCATAAACCACCCAGAGAGCTTCGGCTACAGGGTAGTATAGAAATGAAATAAACAACAACTAGCTAGCTAGCTAGCTAGATAGGTAGATAGTTAAGACTCCTTCCCTATGATCTTGAAAAACTGCTTTTAGGCCTGAAATGCAGCTTTGCCAAGAATGCAGCTAATTTCCCCTATCTAAGCAAAACCTAGTGAATGTGGCAGCACCCTCAATTGGTGCTGTTAAAAAATGCATATGCTCAAACAATTCCCCCCAAATCAGCTTTTGCATCCCCCTCTGTACAATAGCACCCTCTTGGTGATACCTGGGTGTTCATCTCTTTAGGGAGGAATTGCTATAAAACTCTATTTGCCAATATCTAAAGATTCCTTATTAGAGGTGTGGGGGTCCTGTTGGAGTGTGTGTAAGTTCATACATGGGTCTACCAAAAGCATATTGTGTAACACAGTTGTGGAAACTGGAAAGGCTGAGCCAATACAATGAAGGAAAAATCAGAGAAAACAGTAGAGGAATAAGTGATAAGGCTAATTAGCCTGTGAAGACTGCTAACTAGAATAAAGGCTAACAATTCTCATTGCTTAAATCTCTCAACAGCAATTCTTAAACCAATGTACTCACAAAGTTCATCTTGAGAAAATATCAGAAATGTATTCTCTTCATTGAGATTTTTGCTGAAGTCTATGCACAGCTCACTCAGTTTCTGCTTTATTGTCTTGATTTCCTTAATATCAATTTATAGATAAAAACAAATCAACCTTGTTGCAATTATATACTGCATTCTTATGTACTGGTCCCCAGGTATACCACAAAGATCATAGACAGGAAACAACAAAGTGAAGAATCTTATAAAAATGAACTTCTGATGAAATGAAAGCCGCTGAAAATGAACTTTTTGTTTAGCTGGGATACCAAGCATTAGAGAAGACAGATGGAGAAGTATGAAACATTGTATGAAAAAAGAGAATTCTAGAACTGTTTTAATAATTTGTTCCCTAAGCAAAACACATTTAATATATTACATTTATTTATCTCAATATGACTTCAGCTGAAACATTTCACCTCTCAGTTGAGAACAGTTGCTTTCTGTCCTTTTTGGTCATCTCCTTCCCCTGAAGCCCTCCACATCTCCACAAAATCTTTCCTGAATTTCCCCAACCCTTCTGAGTAGACACAGGAGCTTGTGTGGAGGCATAAAATACAATCTGCTCGATGGGTGGATGTCATTCTGCCAGTAGATGAACACAGCTAGATTTCATGCAATGTCTGTTTGCATTTCCATATTCATCCTATGGTTATGAATGGGTATTTTGAAAGTATGTTGAAGACAAACACTCCGTAGAAAGCTGACAGAACTGGCTAATGAGAGCAAGTGTAGCAGTGGTTGGAGTGTTAGTATAGTGCAGGGGAGAGGCTTGAGGATGGGCTGTAGCTCAGTCATAAAGTGCATTTTGCACGAGGAAGGGCACAAGTTCAATCCCTGCTATATTCAAGTCTGGCAGGAAAATCTCCTGCTTGAAACCCTGGAGAGAGCTGCTAGCTGATGTTCATGTTAGGCATTATATTTATATCACCCCTTTATGCAAGGAACCCAAGGTGGTTTATGGAATCCTCCTCTTCCTCTCCATTTTATATCACAACAACTCTGTAAGGTACAGAATAATAACGTTGGAAAGGGCCAATAAGGCCTTCAGATCCAACCACAGCTCTATGCCAGACTCCAAGTTAAAGCATTCCTATCAGATGGCTGCCCAGCTGTATTGTGAATACCTCCAGTGGGAGAACCCATGAGCTACCTATTGTTAATTAGGAATTAGCTCCAGTGTCATATTGCTCTGACAATCAGGAATTTTCCTGATGTCCAGCTGGAATCTGGTTACCTGTAACTTGAGCCTGTTATTCTGTGTCTTGCGTGCTGGATAACTGAGAAGAGATCCTGGCCTTCTTCTTTGTGACAGCCTTTCAAGTACTGGGAGAATGGTACCGTATCTCCCCTCAGTCTTCTCAAGGCTAAACATGCCCAGTAATTTCAATCTCTTCAGAGGGCTTTGTTTTCAGTCCCTGAATCATCCTTGCTGCCTACCTCTGAACCCTTTCCAACTTGTTTGAATCTTTGCATCTAACTGTGCTGCGGATGAGGCCCATTCATTCATTCATTCATAAAAGTTGTTCTATGCCGTAGAACTGGCAAATGAGGCCCATTGATTGACTGATTGATTGATTGATTGATTGATTTATAAAAGTTGTTCTATGCCGTAGAACTGGTAAATGAGGACCATTTATTTATTTAAAGTTTTTCTATGCCGTCCCCTTGCTATATAGCCTCGGGATGGCTCACAGAAATAAATAAATATCATACAAATACAGTTAAAAACCAGGAAACACCCTGGCTGCACAATTAAAACCAGTAAATATTAAACATTGTTAAAATATTGTTTGAATAAAAAGGTCTTAGCCTGGCACCGAAAAACAAATAATGACGGCACCAGGTGGACCTCTCTGGGGAGCGCATTCCACAGATGGAGCGCCACCGCAGAGAAAGCTCTCCTCCGGGTACTTTGCTTCCTGATGTCTCTCCCGGAGGGCTCCCGGAAGAGAGCCTCTGCTGCCGATCTCAAGGGGCGGGAGGGCAAATATGGATGCAGGTGTTCCTTTAGGTATCCAGGCCCCAAGCCATTAAGGGCTTTATAGATTATTACCAACACCTTGAATTGAGCCCGGACTTCAATGGGAAGCCAGTGAAGCTGGTAGAGGACTGGGGTTGTATGAGAATAACACCCAGTCCCCGTCAGCAACCTGGCTGCTCTATTTTGCACCATCTGAAGTATCTGGACTGTCTTCAAGGGCAGCCCCACGTAGAGTGCGTTACAGAAATCCAATCGGGAAGTAACCAATGTATGTGTCACTGTTATCAGGCAGTCATCCTCCAGGTAGGGACGCAGCTGATGGATTAGTCAAAGCTGATGGAAAGCACTCCTCGCCACCGCCATCACTTGAGCTTCCAACGACAGCTCGGGGTTGAGGAGCACACCCAAGCTGCGGACCCTGTCCTTTAGAGGGAGTGCAACCCCATTCAGGACAAGATCCAAGTCACCTACCCAGGAGTTCGAACCACCCACCAGCAGGACCTCTGTCTTGTCTGGATTGAGCTTCAGTTTATTGGCCCTCATCCAGCCCATTACTTCAGCCAGGCACCGGTTCAGTACAGCCACTGCCTCACCTGAGTTGATTGAAAAAGATAGGCAGAGCTGGGTATCATCAGCGTACTGATGATTCCGCAGCCCACACCTCCAGATGACCTCTCCCAGAGGTTTCATGTAAGGGGGACAGAATGGACCCCTGCAATACTCCATGGCATAGGTAAAGTCCCCCAGCACCACCTTCTGGAATCGGCCGTTGAGGTAGGAGCGGAACCACTGCCAAGCAGTGCCTCCTACTCCCAGCCCCCTGACCACCTCCTCCTTTAAAGGGGCAGGCACCCAGCCATCCCTCAGAGAGGCATTGATGACCTCCAGGATCCAGGAACCAATCCCATGTTTGGCTTTGGAGAGTAGCCACGATGGGCAAGCTTCAGTGCTCAATAGGGAAGAACTAGTACTTCATTTGATTTGGAAGTGATACTTCTATTAATGCAGCCCAAAACAGCATGTCTTTTCTGAGGTAATATTGCATTGTTGGTATACTGTGTTTGTGATCCACAAAAATTCCAAGATCTTCCTTGCTTACAGTATTGTTGAGCCTAATACCCATCATGTAACTATACATTTGGTTTCTTTTTCCTAGGTGCAAAACTTGGCATTTATTAAGTTTCATTCTGATTCTTTCCAACCTAACAAGATCATTCTGAATTTTGTTTCTGTCTTTCAGGATATTAGCTAGCTTACATAGTTTTTTGTCATCTACAAATTTGATAGGCATTCCCCGCACCTCCTCTTCGAATCATTAATAAATATGTTGAAGGGCCCTGGGGCCAAGACTGACTCCTGAGTAGACACATATAGGATCAAGTCTGTAAGAACGGTAACATGTAAACTAAAAACATATGCTTTGAAATTTGCCTCCTTTTAGGGCTGAAGTATATCACACTTACATTTTGTATTTCTGTGGGAAGATGGAGTCCATTTCTTTCCCCCATTTTTATTGACTTTTCCAAGTACCTTCTGGCTTCAGGCTTTAAAGACTCAATGTCACACGTTTTCTGAAAAGCAAAGACACAGCAACACTTACCTATTTTGTAGCATCACACTAAAAGCTCAGTGAACATTGCAGAAATAATTTAAATTCCTAATTCCCAAATGTCTTGTGTGTTTTGGAATGATTTTACAAGTCGACTTATTATACCAATCACCTTTCTAATTAAATATTAATCTTTTCTCCAATATCATCTAGAAATTTAACCTATAAAGAGAATGATCCTATAACCCCTAGATATTGGCTGAGGGGCAACAGGATTTTTCAGATTCCCAGCTCCCAGGTCAGAGACTGTACTCTGAACTCAAAGTTAGGTATAAGTGCTCCTCCACCCCCTCTTGAAGCTGAGGTAGAAAAGGGGTGTTGGCTGCTCTTCAAGGTCACAACATCAACTTCAGAGTGGGGTGAAAGGGTTGAGGAGGGAAGAGACTGGGAAGACCAAGACAAGGGGTATTCTGCAGGTGCACCAGTCACTTTCCCTCCCCTTCTGAGGTCCTCTAGCTACACAACCAAAGCACTCATACAAAACTGGGATGTACAGAAGATCAGGAGCTACTGGTAGATCACTGGATGAGATGCAGTAGACTTTTAAACAACTGAGAGACAGAAACTATTGTCAATCAAAAGCATAAATAGGCTTCCTAACCCTTAGAGGTCATTAAAATCCTTGATCTGCAATGACTTAGATGTAGTTTTGTACTTGTAGCAGGCATATTGTGTCTCAGTAGCTTATAGAGTTCAGTATATAAATCACCATTTTGCATTTGGCTCTGCCCAAACCATTTGTTTTGCTACTGGTTCTGAATTATGGATACTAGTTAAAAAACCAAAATATATCCCACAAGCCTCAAGTCTGTCCATGCCCATTTTAGAATGTACAAAGTACTTCATACATTTACTCTGCAATCATCCATAAACAAGCCTATATGATAGACCAGCAAGTTACACATGATGAGCCATGCCAAAGACGTAACAGATTGAGCTTTTGTCAAAACCTAGATATGAACAGGGACTAAGATATGTTCTAGCTGAAAAATGGAACTATTTAATCCACACTGTGTTTGCCTATTGACATAAGTGATATCGTTTCTGTTCTCCCTCTGACAATCTTACACAGAATTGATGGCCTGTGAGAATAACATTTTAACTAATAAAAGCCTAATGAGTAAATATTGGTTTTGGTAGAGTAACTCTAGAGTGCAGTTTGCCTACTATTAAGTGACACTTAGCTTTCCCACAGGAGCAAACCTTAGGTGCAAATAAAGTTTCATGTTACAGTTGTTACACATTGCTCAGGGACAAAGGCTTTTTTTTAAATGGCATATTTAACTAAATTAGGTTTCAATCGATGCATGCTCACTTGTAAGGGTCAGTCAATGCATGAGAGGGAGTAACTTCCAAGCATTTTACATCAGGATGTCATATGGCTGATCAAACAGAAAAATTATTTAAGCTGTACGAACACCCCGCGCTTGTTTTGACAGGCATCCTTCTGTCTCCTATTACATTCAAAGCTTGCAAACAAAACGTGGTATTTTCCTTTTCTACATTTCAATATGTAGGACAAGCAGCAACACACTTAAGTTATCAGCACCTTTGTGAAGTAGACCACATTTCAGAAAGGAAGCCAGGAGAGCATGGATAAACCACTAATAGGATGGTTGGATGGTGTCCAAGATGACACATAAGTGCAAAGCATTCCTAGGTGACTGCAGAGATATGGATCTTTTGAGAAAGTGCTCTGTACCACCCTAATTCAGTTTGTTTAGTTAATCAGAAACGTAAGATATTGACCACAGTAATTGATCAATGACATAAATATCCTAGTCACTTAACCATGGTTAAAGGACTGTGTCACAAGATCACATCAGCTCGGCTCATATGATCAGGGAAGGAAAATATGCCTCCACACAGCTTATTTTTCCACACGGTGTGTGCTGCTTGCTCACTGCTAAATTACCATACTTACCCTTGCTTATTGCTATTTGTCATGTCATCCAAAGCTGGTGGGTGGTTTTACAAACTAGTCTGGAGTCTGTGGTTTGTTCTAGGGTTGAAGGCTGTTCAATTGTGCAAACCTGCCTAGTCTTTCCCCCTTTTCCCATGCCAGTATTAATCATGGAGTTGGAATATATAATACTTCTCCCATGGCATAGCCCATTTTACAGACTAGGCACAAATCAATTGTGTTTTCATTCTAGGCAGCTGAAATGCAAAACTGATGTATTTTCTATCACCATGGACAGAGCCAGAATAGATACCAAGCTTGAGCTATGTCACTTGGATTGGTCTGAATTGTTTATTTTCTTTATTATTTGAGGTACTTGAAATCTTCCTGCGTGTTTATCCCAGCTGCTCATGTAGACTTTTCTATGTGCAGTTTAATTTCACTATTTTTGGTGAAATAGTAATTGACACTTTAACTTTGGCTCATATTCAGTCAGATGAATTTTTAGTTTACAGGTGATGTGTGTTAGAATATACATAAAACCTTTGCTGAGCATAGCTTCTCTTGCAAGATGTTGCTTTGACGGGTAAACTTTATTTTTCAGATGTGGAAAAGCATTTTTAAGTATTCCTGTTATTGAGTTATATATAAATTTAAAAATGGGACTGTGATGTGGTAATGTTAACTTCAGTTCCATTATTATTTTAATTCTCTCCTCTTTTTCAAAATGCCAGTCCATAGTTTATATGCATTATGAAATACAAAACAATGCCACAGCAATATATGTCTGACATTGAAATATTTACAAAACCATTTATGTGTGGTATTACACCCCAGTTAAATTTTCTAGAATGTTTCTAAAAATACAATTAAGTTGGAGGTATAAGACTAGTAGGGAACTCTGTTCACATATGGCGATACTGTAGCCTGGTCAGACAACACTGGAACAAATATAAGCACTATAAAAACAATCACAGGTTTTGAAATAGAATTGGCAGGCTACTATACCTGTGGGAGGTATTAAAGGTCAAGCACCAAGGGATTATTCAGTTTTGACAGCATCCATATTAACTGCAACATGAGTCTTGCTAGAAAGCAACTCATATACCATAAAGTGATCAATGTGGGGAGAAAGGCAAAGGCCATTAGGGTCATGATTGAAACTATAAACTGTTATGGAAAAGCCAAGCTTTTATGGGGCTAGAAGGGACAGAAGGCTACTCACTTTCCTCCTGTTCTCCCTGTAGTCTTCCATGTTCCCTCAGACTACACACCAGAGAGTTCAGGGCCCTTCCCACCAGTGGGAGCATTCAAAGAGAAACTATACCCAGGATGGTCCCATTGGCAGCATAACTTCCCGGGATTTACAAGCCCACACCAGTTTTCTGCTTGGCCTATTTATACTCTATTGTTCTTGTCCTTATTAGTTATTTCTTGAATCCTGTAATCCAGTTTTATAAGTTTTGTTTTTATCGTTGCAATTTTTTCTTTGCAGTGCATTCTAAATTGGATTGAAAGAACACAGGATGGGTTATACTTTAAAAGCTTGATAGAAATTAAAAAACAACCAACCGGTGAAACTAAGGAATCCGTCAATTAATGAATCTCTATGCCAGCAACAGCTGTATGCGCTAAACTCATTTCTTCCTGCAAAGCCTTGCACTTAATATGCTGAATACCTAAAGACCTTCTTCCAGCTTCCTAATACAAACAGCAGAACCTATAGACTCTTCTTATCATTGGAAAATTGCCAAAGATAGCTCAAAAACACTGAACGGGCAGAACTATTTACAGGGACTGGAATGGGTATTTTTGCAAATGCCTATTACATGGTCTTACTACTTACCTGTAAATGAACAACTCTTTGGAACACATCCTTCCTCATGCTCATCTCAACATCAAAATGAGAAAGCCTTTTGTCAGCTTCTGTGCTTGCTGCACGCACATCTTTATCAGGAGAAACATGCTGGGGAAAATCTAGCATGCTTCTTTCCACTAGGAGAAGGCAAAAATAAAGAAAATACAAGAGCTGATGATGCAAATCAGTTCATCTTAAACCACTTGCAAATCCTTCCCATTACAAATTACCGCTAAAGACTGTTGTTAGTACATTTGCAAGCTACACCTCTGAGTAGGAGCAATGGGTTTTCCTTGCCCAGTATCCTGCCTCTGCTTTCCAAGACTCATTTTCAAACAGATCTCTGTATGTGTAAGAGACAAGACTCTTTAGGATAACAAGTTGCACCTTAGAGCAAAAATACTGTGCTTCCTTGACTGATGTACAGTAACCTAGAATATTCCATATGCACACACTACCCTGAATCATCAAATTCCTACCTGGCCAATACCATCTGAAATAATCATGAACCATGCCCTTGAAAGTTAATTCCATACTATGCAACTTATAAATGGCACCACTGCTGTATTTAGCTGCAAACAGATGTACTTATTAATTCTATTTCATCAGTTAGATGCTTCTAATTCCTACGTTAATACTTCTCTCCCAGTGCAAACTGAGACTGAGATTAGACATAACATACTTACCTGAATATTCCACTTCTAAATCTGCTAGAGCTTGTAGAGTGTTCTCATAAGTGACCTTTTCCATATCAAGCATCCCAACATTGTCATAGACTTGCTTCGTTTTCTTGATTAGTTCCTCAGTCCTTGTTCTAATCTGCTCTGGCAGCAGATCCCATTTCAGAAAGTTTCGGTCCACTGCACTATAGGAAGAGGCCTTGAAAAGTGTAGTAATCTCTGTTCCCAATGTCATTCTGATTAAAATCCTTGGACCACCAGCTCTGCAAGTAAAAATAAACATAGAGGAAAAAGAGCACCATAGTAAAATAAAAGAGGCCAAACAAGCAACACAGGAAAAGGTCCAAAGATGAGAATGGAAATGACAGATGCAGTTGTGCAGATCAAATATTAACAAAAAGAGACATTGACAGACTATGGAGTTTTCTGTAGTGGAAAAGTTTTGATAATGCTCTAGACATTCTTTTCTCTCTTTTGACTGAATCCAAATAAGGTAGTGGATGGTTTGAATCAGTGCTCCAGTGTCATTATGGAGGCAATACTCTAAGATCTGGGGCCAAATGAAACATGCTTGTTCTACTGGAGCCATTGTCTTAACACTTCAGGAATTTCTGGATAACAACAGGTGGGGTAGTCACTTATCCTTTCCTTTCTGAAGTGCTGCAGTAACTACTCTGAAGTAATAAACTAATCATGCAAAGCTCTGCTGCATGTGATGGGAACTTTTGTTTGCCCCTCAATCCAGAAAATACAAATGTTCTGTTAGTGAATGGTTCATCTGCCAGGCTGTTCTGGTAGTGACTGGATTTCCCTTAAAGAATTACTGCAGTATTTCCCCAGTATTATTACCAAAGATACAGGTGGCCTCTGTCAATGAAATGTACAGTGACCAGAGCTACAGGTGTGGTACATACATTTAATATTTAAAATAGAGAGCTTTTTATCAGCTTGGATTGATATACTAATTTTGACCCTAGCTGGACAGAGATAGTCTTGCCACATTTATCTGTGTGGCCATTACCTTCCTTTTGGATTACTCCAATAAGCTAAACATGAGGTTACTGTACATTTTCATTTTATTCTTTTTGGTGTCAGGCAAAACCCTTTTTATTTTCCCACTATTTTAATGTTTAGTTGGTTTTAACTGGAGTTTTTATTCCGACTTGCCAGATGCTGTGTTTTATTTGTTCTTTATTGGAAGCCATCCCAAGACATCAGTAGTAGATGGGGTAGAAAAGTTTTAAATAAGAAATAAATTTTCACCACTTTGGACAGAGTGTGGAACCTTCAGCTAGTCTAAAAAAGTGCTAAGACTTTTACTTGGGCCTGACTAATATTCTTATTTTACACCAATGCTTTGTGATCTGTATTGTTTTTCAGTCCATTTCTGGGGCAATTCAAAGTTCTTTGTATTAACATGTAAAGGCATAAACCCCCTCAAATTTCCAGAAGGGTCTCTCTTCCCTTCTTCTCCAGGTGATTCAGACTAATGAATAGAGGCAGCTAGCTACATAAGAAAGGGCTTTCTCTTTTTTCCTAATCCTTTTCAAAAGAAGACACAGTACCAACAACAGCATGTTAGACAAAGAAACAGTTTATGCCACCATTTCCTCTTCTAGGCACAAAAATGGAATACCAATCACCATAATTTGACTATTCAAGAATTGTTTAAATTATGCCCACTGTTACACAAACACAGCAGAATATTTTCCTCCTTAACTAGTCCTAATAATCCTGTGTGATCCTATGCATGTTTAGAAAGAAATTAGTCCTACAACTTCCAGCATCACCCAGTTTAAATAAATACTGCTGGTAGTTGCTGAACTTATTTAAACTTTCACGGGATTGCACCTTTAATTTATCAAGAACTGCAATGTCCCGTAATTTAATGCACTAATCTTTGATTCTTGAGGTATCACTAGATTTCCAGTATTTAGCATATATTAATCTAGTAGCAACAATCACAGGCAGAGTGTTCCATTATCTTTATTTAGCAACTCTTTAAATTGTATTAATTTTTTAAAAAATCAATAGTAGAAAGGGCCTATTCAGTGGTAGCATTTTAATTGACCTTTCCGGAAAGGCTGGGCTGGGACATATATAATTCTCCCTTCAGTGCCAGGTAAAGACCTTTCTCTTCCATCAGACTTTTAAATGTTTCGTTTAAAGAACATATAAGTCATACTTTTTAAAAGCCTTGTATACTTCCAGTTCTCTTGGATGCTTTTAATTTAGCTGCCTTCTGTAACTACTGTAATTTGTTTCAGATTTTACATTTATTTATCTATGCAGTAAATAAAAATATATATATAATGAGAAGCATCGATCTGGAAAGTACAAGCTGAAAGCAGAATAGTTGCATTGAAAGACAATAGTAGCACCAGGGGAAGAATTTAGGAAACCCAAAAGTCAGTGGAAATAGCCATTAAGAGGAATGGGTTTAGGTGACTGTTTGGGAGAGAGGGGAAAAGTCTCTTGCTTTTTTCCAGCACTCCTATTCCCCAGGACAATTTGTTTTCCATGTCTGCAACAAGCATTGCCCCCACATTCCCACCCTTTCTCTACAAGTAGCAAGGGCTAAATAATGTGGGATTCTCATGAAACTGTCTAATTCCACATTTGATGATTGCACGTTCTTGCTAAGTGGCCTGCAGAAGAACTCAGATCACATCTTTTGCTTAGACTTCCTTATGACAAAAGAGTTCAGGATTTGGGTCACTGTGAGAACTGGAAGAGGTAAAGCAGAATGTCAAGCAGAGGACAAATGTTGCATTAAAAAGTCAAATTAAATTGCTTGTGTCTTTAACAAAGCAGTGAGCTGATAGAGTTGTGAAGATAAATTTGTTAGTTCACCAAAACGTGGGCAGACCAATCCAACTGTCCTGCTACCAGCAGCATAATTTAGCTGTGATCCTAAGAGTTCTCAGCAGTAAGGAAGAATGCAAAGCAATATATGCAGAAAGAAAGTAAAAAGTGGAGCAACAGCAACAGCTGCTCCCATTGAATCCCAGCAATGCCCTCAGTGACCATGCAGGGAAGCTACAAGCACTCCACCAGCAGATAAGCCACAAAGATGTCACAAAATGGGATTTGCACTCTCTCCAAGACATAACAGACAACAGCCACCAATTCTGGGGTTTTTCTTAGATGGGAAATTTCCTGGCAGCATTAAGAGCCTGCAAGCAACCTTTTTGAGAGCAACAGGGACAGTGAAACTATGGAATTTACTTGCACAAAATACAGTGATAACCACCAGTTTGGATGACTTTATAATAGGACTGGACACATTCACAGAAGAGAAAGTTATCAATGGTGACTAGTCCCGATTGCTAAATGCCACCTCCAGCAGCAGGCGCAGGATGCATATGTATACCAGTTGCTAAGGAACTGGGGCAGGAGGGGGCTGCTGCACTCATATCCTGCTTCTGGGATGCAGTCTGCTGCTGGTTGGCCACTGTGTGACCAGAATGTTCAGCAAAATGGATCACTACCCTGATCCAGCATGGCTCTACTGACCTTCTAAGGGCTGCTATACCGGTCACTACAGCAGTGTGGCTCTTCTATAGAGCAATATGTAAAGCCCATATTTTTTTCTCCCTGCCACAAGAAATGGGTTCAGAGCCTGCTGTGCAATGTTACTAAGCATCCTATGCAATGTTACTATGAATTCACATAACAAGGGTGTAATCATGTATGTTGGGAAACTAAGCATTTTTGAAGCCTTAGAGTTCAATTGCTGAAAGATGTAAAGTTGAAAAAGGCAGCCTATCTTTTGGCAGCTGTGCTGGTAACATTATTTTAGATAGAATTTCGGAGATGCAGCAGGACTGGAAAGAGGCATCCCACTGCAAAGCATTCCACTCCAACTACTCATACTGTAACAAACTAAAAACCTCACAACAGTGTTGTGTCCTAGAAGCCAGTTTAGGGCTAGGATTAGTGTCACACTCCTTTTCTCTCCTGCTTGGCCCATATGGAACCAGTCACACAGGGCCTCACATGAAGCCAGGGCTAAGGCTCAGCATAGAAAGGTCCTAGACTTGATCTCTGGCTAAGGATTTGCAGGCAAATCAGCCGGCACACCGATGCAGAGCAGACAGCCCACATTTCCCAGAAGGATGTAGAAGGCAACTAGGTGCCTTGATAAACTTGGGAAACAAAGCTGGACACAGGGAGAGCAAGTGCAGGGAGAACAGTTCAGATAAATTATGAATTCAGCAAGGACAGGGAGTTGGGATGGAAGGTGGTATGTTAATTTTCCACAGATGAATACTTCCAACCCCTCGGCCACGACTGCATTTCTGGACTGGAATGCAGCAGCTGGCCTCAGGGCGAAACTGCACATGCTTTAAATTTTGTATAACAGAGCTAGACACAATTGGCTAATTTATCTCAATGTAAGTGCACATGCCCCTGATTCAGGTAAGGATTATTATGTTCTGGAGGAGAGGATTTTAGCTTTTCTCCTCATAGTTTTGTTCCTAACACACATACAGGGGATTTAAAAAAGCAATAATATTGAAGATTTTCCCCATTACTCTTCACTCCAATGAGATCTTTTAACACCCATCCACTGGAAAGTGTAGAGAGCAATACAGCACACATGTCTATGGTTAGGCTTTTCCTATCCAGGGAGGACTGCAGTCTACATTGGGAAAAGACGCTCTGCGCTATGCAAGTAAAGGGCATGAAACCACGCATCAATAGCACCACTGTCTTATCTGGACTGAGCTTCACATGACAGAAAAATGTTTGATTTGTCATTATGTCAAAAGTAACTGTGGGGGGGGGATGGTATCATGGGAAAACATCAATCTGTTAGGATGTCACTTTCACCATCCTCATTTTCTCCAGTGTCTAACAGGCTTTACTAATATATACACTCATATACATATATGTGTATCCCTGTTCCTATAGACTGGAAACAGAGGCGGTTCTGAAGACACTAACCACTACTTCTGGAAAACAAGGAACCTTTAATTATTCATGACTCTTGTGGAAATGAAAATTTAATTAAGTGTCGAACTCAAGGGGCTCTCTAAATATCTACAAATTCTCCTGTAGGCTGCCTGCATTGATCACTCATATACCAGTTATGTAACATGCAGTGATTTATTGGCAGAGCCTCAGCAGAGTTGTACAGACTTGGGTGCATCGAAGCCCATTGAAATTAACAAGTTTAGATCAAGCCAAATTCAGTTCAGGAACAGACTGCTGGGGTAAAAAGAGATTTCAGAATATCTCTTGAAAAAACACATTTATTTAAATACTGTCTAGAAACAGCAACAATCCTTTCCCTATGAAAAACCACAATCAGATACATATGCCACTACCTCTATACTGACAATACTATGCAAGCATGGAAAGGTCGTTCACTCAAGATCGCCACCTTTAGAGCTGTGGTTGGTGGCAATGCAAAAGGAGGGCCTTCTTGGTAGCTGCTCCTTGTCTGTGCACCTCCCTTCTGAGGGAGGCTAAGATTGCTCCTTCTCTGCTGTCCTTCCATCAGCCTTTAGTGTGTGATCGGATCCACTACATTACATACTAGTTTTAATCTGTCATTGTGGTTGTGCTTTTATTAATTTATTATTTTTTCAGGTTTGACTAGTGATTGTAAGCCACCTTGAGTGCAAATTTATAAATAAATGAAAGCATAGTACCCTATATTATTATGAACCTTTTAAATGTGAAAGCAGTTTAAATATTTAGCATGTATCAACTATATTAGAGTGTGCATTCAAAGCTAGAAGTGTTTCAAGAAATTAATTCCAAAATATGCATCATTCAGCATGCAGTCCTATACAAACTACAGCATGACTAGCTGGGGCATGCTGGAAGTCTTAAGACTTTTTTCTGTCTAAACACACAGAGAATTTTATCCCCAACCAATGATTTGGCTGATTACTACTAGCTCTTCTGAACTGGGTTCCTTTATCACTGCTCAGGATAAAGGTATAGGATTGTAAATTGTGTTGTATTATGAGAGAGATGTTTGTAGACCTCTGAACTCATTATGGGATTATTGGAATCGTATGCAAAGTGAGAGGAACGCGGAGATGCAGGTCACATCTGTACTCCTAAGCACTCTCCAAAGTGCTTAGACTGCTGATTTTGGCCATCTAAGTGTGGCACTTCCTTGACGGATTTCTCAGATTTGCAGCAAACACTCCAGCCTTGTACCTCGGGATCCACATCTGGATTCCCTCTCTCCTCCTTGCACCTGCTGTGGAAAGAACCATGCTGGGTGCTTTTCCAAGTTCAAGCAACCTTGCAGAGGGCTTTGCAGGGAGCTCTTGGGCACTGGCAGGGGAGCAGACCAGCACCACCAAGATGTCATGTACCCCAAGGACACCTCAGCCTCCCCCAGTCCACTCTGAAATGCCATACTTAGATGGCCAAAATCAGCCATGTAATGCTTTTTGCAGAGTGAAAAGAGCAGACTCAAACTGCAGCTCTGCACTCCTCTCGCCCTGTGTAAGATGCCCATAATCCCAAGTTCATTAGTTTATAAGCTCTTCCACATAATTGTGCCCTAAGATAATCTTATTTAGTTGGGGGACATTTAGGTGCAGCATAATCATCTTCTTCCCCTAAAAGTACAAACCAATGAACACTGAATTAGGAGAAGTGAATTTTGTGGGCCTTTGCATTAATAGAGCTTACCCGCATGCACTGCAATGGGGCTATTAGAATTATTACACATGGATGCAACAGACATGGATGTTCACTGGACACATCCTGCATTATGATGATGCAGGGCATTGCATGCAAAAGCTCATGCCACAACAAATAAATTCTCAAGACGCCTTGTTTGTATGTTTGGTAGTTTCCCTCACATTCTGTGTACGGGAGCCTTGGTAAGATTGGAGCACCTAAAGGAAAAAAAGAGTGATCAATATATTCAAGATGACTGAAGTGAAACGGGTTTTCTTTTCAGAGCTGACAGTCTCGAAAACCCTGCTAATAATTAAACCACCCTTAAGAACAAGGAGATCCCAACGAGCCCCCACGATCAGCACCGACAATTTTAAGGAGAGAACCTTAAAAGAGACGACCAAACACTGGAGACCGTGTTAGAAAGAAGGCAAGATGGTTCACCTTCCTGTCAAGGGGCGGCATTTTAAGCAGAGGGAAACATCTAAGCCAGCTGCGATTTTACACATGTCTGCCTAGACATGTGGTCACAGAGAGGCGCGTAGCGCCCCTTCCTTTGCCACTTGCAAACAAAAGCTACTGCGGCGGGCAGCTGAGGACGGCCGCCCACACTGCAGTCTTTCAGATGCTTGGGGAGTCCCTCAAGGGAGAGGGTCCCGCCCGGGTCTCTTCCTTGCAGGGAGGGAGGTCTTTCTGGCACGGAGTACCTGCTCAAGCTTCGGCCCGCAGAAACGCACAGCGACAGCATGGAAGGAGGGAGGGAGGAGGACGAAGACCGCAGCCCCGCTCCGACTGCCCCAGAGACCCCCGGCCGCTCCCAGCCCCGGCCCACCCCTCAGAGCGCAAGCACGGATTCCCACGTGTCGCCCGCAACCTCCGAAGCCGCGCACGCCCACGGCCGGCGAGACAGCGGAGGGAGCGGCGCGCTCGCTCGCACCGCCGAGGCCTCGGTGCCGCGCGCCCCCTGCAGGCTCCCGCCCGCCCTGCCCGCTCTCGTCCCCGCACGAACGACAACAACGCCGCGGGAGCGAGCCCGGCCGGGACTGGGAGAAGTTTGCGGCGCTCCGACGCACCGCGCGGGCCGGCGCAGGGAAGAAAGCAGCCGCGGAGCCGCCAGCCATTGCCCCGCCCGCGCCTGCTCCTAGCCAGGTAAGCAGATGCCGCCGCCATCGCCTTTCCTTTCGCGAGGATGCGGTCCGCTGCAGAACGGCGCAAGAGCTCTCGCTGTTCCGCCGCAGAGAAGCCGCCGCCACCGCCGCCTTTGCGTAGGAAGCCGAATGACACAAACACTGCTTCTCCCAGTTGTCTCTTCGCATTGAAAGCTAATGAAGGATGCAGAGCATCGCTCGAGTAGTTGTCGCTAGAGGTGCCTGGCATTGGTGGAGGCAGGGGCCTTCCCCCTCCCACCCACTCAGCTGGGGGCCATCATAATTTTCCCCCTCGACATTTAGATAGTCCCTAGCACAGCCTTCCCCTAGCTCAGCCTTCCCCAAGCAGGCGCTCTTCAGACGACCTGGACTACAGTTCCCATCGTCCCTGGCCAACGGGATGGTGGGAGTTGTACTGCAGCCCTTGCGGTGGGCGCCAAGCCTCGGGAAGGCTGTTGTAAGCGAAAGGGAACAGCTGAGGATATGGGATGGAGAAGATGAGTTCCTTGGGCCAGGTTTTCTAGGCGTGTGCTGGCAGGTTTTTTTCGTGTGTATGTGTGTTTGCATAATGTGATAATTGCTCTCGGCATGTGTGCCCTGATTCCTCAAGCTGTTAATCTGCCTAATGATTTCTAGCGCATATGTGAATAATCTGGGGTACTATGGAAAAAGCACTCCAAGGAGTGGCATTTCAAGCATAGGGTTGGCTAGTTATATAATCCAATAATGTGTATGGGGAATGTAAAAATATGACTGTAGGGACACACTGCTGCCACCTCCGCCTCTTCCTTGGTTCAACAGCATTTGCATCAAGTGGGCTGTGCCACAATTAAGGCAAAATATTTTATAACAGCATTTATGTCTCCCTATCAGTAAGCAACGCTTTGGGTGATCAGCAGCAGCATGAGCTGACTAAAACAAAAACACTTTTAGTATTTTCAATATTAAGAGCCTATAAACTTTTTTCAAGATGAAATTGGAAACCAACCCTAAAGGAATCCAAGAACCTATGAAGTTGGACTGAAATGCTTTCGTAAGTCATTCACTTCTAGCAGAGAAGTTGCTGAATGCAAATGAATCTCTGAGTCAGCAGTGTGTCACTAATCACAAGTTTGCATTGAGGTCACCATGTTCTAGTTTTTATTCTAATGTTCAGCTCTCTAATAGGAGAAGACGGTGTGTGTGTGTGTGTGTGTGTGTTATGAAAAGGCAGATTTCTTGTTACCTTTTTAATAGGTAATCTTAGATTCAGTGCTACAGTTCATTGAATTACATTTTAAAACATGGACAGCAGTTTCGAACCTGTGATACACTATTATCATTCATGTATTTGTATAGTACCATTTGTGCATGTAGCAGTATACAGTGTATAAGAGGGCAGGGCCTGGAGAGTTCATAGTGCAAAATTCAGCACAAGGGAGATAGCAAAGGGAAATAGAGAAGGAAGGTGATGTTCTGCTTCAATCACGCTTACTAATTTTACATTGCAAGCTATGGATGTCTGCTCAACATATCCTATTGATCTCAATGGAATTTGCTCCCAGTAAATATGTAGAGCACAGATGCTCAACATTAGGTCTGCTGGTTAAATTTGACACACTTGAGTTGCCACTCTGGCCTATGCTGGTACCCTGAAGACCTCATCCCCTTTTGAGTCTTTCTTTCTCTGAACCATTATTGTGGGACACAGCGGTTCAGGTGTATGGGGCAGCAAAAGAGAGAGGCTTTGGTCCTTTGAAGGAACAGAAGATTTTGGATGGCTGAAGACTGTACAGACTGACAAACACAGAAATGTGTGTGGATATTAGAGCAGAGAAATAAGAAGAGAACCGAAGGCTACAGAGGGCTTCAGAGATAAAGGTGATTAATATGTATTGAGTCTAGTGGTCAGACAGGGCCAAAGGCAAAGAGAGTGGGCCACAAATACAAAAGATACCAACATACTGTAGTTTAAGCTCTTTCCACCAGTTGCTCAAGCCTTATGAGCAGAATTTCAAGATTCTGAAATGTGGGAAAATCTTCATAAAGGCCAGGAAACAAAGGGGGCAGAGCCAGGGAAAGGACACTGAAATCTTTGGCTGAGGATCAGAAAAAGGTGAAGCAGGCACCCTTTGGCAGTATATTAAAGATTCAGAAAGTGAATTACAGCCATTAAAGCACAGAAGGCCTTAGTCAGTCTTTTCTCTTTCATCGTCATCCCATTCTCTTCCCCATCTGTAGGACAGAGACCATTCTTTCATCTGCAATTGAACAGAGTGGTGTGTTGATCCAGAGAAGTCAATTTTAAAAAACCAGTTTAGGAATTAAAATAAAAGCAGTTAGCAGAACCTGTCGCTGACCCTGACTGGCAATCACAGGTCCCTTGTAAGGGAAGGAATAGCACATAGCTCCCTACCTTAGCACAGCTAGAGATTTGAGGTGGGCAGGAAAGGTTGGGTAACTGTGTGCCAGATTTTGTGGAAATCCCTCGTCCTTCATTCTGAATGTACCTAAAAATGATCTTCTGGATGATATAAGTATCCAGTGACTTCTGATCCTTAACTAAACACAACACATAGTGCCGGTATTTGTTTTTAAAGCCCTGCACAGCTCAGGGGCTTGGATATGTCAAATAATATAAGCCTTTATGTGTATATTATCTATCTATCTATCTTCTATATTACCCAATAACCAATGCTCTCTGGGTGGCTTAGAAAATCCATTAAAATGCACTACAATACAAAAACTTCGGGGAACATCACCATACAACATTTAAAACCACATTTAAAACACACATAAGATTCCAAGAACTGGAACAAGATAAAATCTGATTGAACCTGATTAAACAAGGGGACTAATAATTGTCAGAGCAATACTACAAAACTAGAGGTCCATACTAAAAGGGAGAAATCTAGGCACTACCTCCTTTCACAAGCAAAGATTCCCTTGCATTTTTTTCCCTGATAGCTTGCCATTTCCCATCTGTCAAGTGAAAAGCAAATTAACAAATTAACCTATTTGCAGCTTTCCTTTTTTGTTGTCTATGGATACTGTGCTGTGGCCCAATAGGGCAGCATACAAATGTTTTAAATTAAATAAATAAATACTGCCTCTGTACTTTGGTAGGAGATACTTACCAGGTAATTGGACAGGCAAACCTTCCCTTTGGGGAGGGGGCCCTGTTATTTAAAATAACATTTAAAATTACAAAAATATTTCTGCATGTTTCTGGTGCCTAAAAATAATTTGTTACAAGTTGTAAATGCAGTGATGATTGCTCCATTGTGCCATGCAGTCACTTTGAAAGGGCTCTCCTTGGCTGTCAGTTGGAGATATTATAGAAAGAAAAGAAAGAAGGGAAAGGGACTGCTGTAGTCAAGAAGCGGTTGCAACTGAAGGGGTATTAGCAAGGCAGTGACAATTGCGCCAAAGAGCATGTGTGGAGTGGTTGTTACTGGAAGTGACCTGGATAAGATCTGCAAAAGCAACAAGGGGTTTTTGTTACATTGCTGAGTGGCTCATTCACCACTTCCCTAGACCCATGATGGGACTGGTTTGCCAGTTCAAAGACACAACAACCCATTGCGAGTTCCACATCAAAACATAGGTTGGCAAATGCAGTGTTCCCCCAGACAAGCTGTCCTGTGGGAGCCAGTCTGAGTAAAACCATCTCAACAAGCCCATTGTGGCTAGTTATCCACAATGGGTTGCTACGTCATGTGAACCTAGGAAGCCAGGAGCTGAAGAATAAATAGAAAGAATTTGAGAGCCGGTCAAAATACAGTTGTTCTCACAATCTTCTCTTCCACATGTGCGGCCGCAGACAGGCTTGGCTAACTGCTTTTTGAGTATCTGAGCATCAGGAGAGCCACATACTGGCTTTTTCAAACATAACAACTAGCCAGTGGGTGGCAAGAGATTGGGTGGGCCCTAGAGCTGGTGGCAAAGTCATGGGCCGGACTGACTGCAAGAGTCAAAGGCAACTGGTGAAACTTCTAGTAGCAGGGGCTTAGCAGAACATCCAGGCGGAAATTAATCTTGTCATGCAACCCTCTCTGCAAACTGCCCCCATCCCTCACCTTCTCTGCTGAATTCTGAAAGAGCAGCTATGGGTTAATTTATGGGTCAATAAAAATTATTGAGATTGGTTAATCTCAATGGCAGGGGGAGATAATTGCTCTTTAATTGCATTTTCTTTAATGTTGGGTGAGCAGAGCCCTATAGCCCACAGTAGCTTCTATGGAATCCTTAACGAGCTCTTCTGACATCTGCTTAATGCTTCAAAGTAGCATTTAGAATAGCTCTTGTTGAAATATTTTCTGAAGAACTACGTGATATGACTTTTCAACTTCACTAAAAGCTTTGGCATAAAAAACAATTTTAAGATGAATAATTCAAAATACTTTTTTTCAGTTTTACTGAGCTTTTCTGTATTCTTGTAGCACTAATTGGCTTTTTTTCTCCTTTTATCATGCAGGGGGCCATCAGAAACCTTGAAAATGTCTTCTGTCAAGCGCCTTGTATATGCTGTCATCCATTTCTTGCGAGAACAGAGTCAGATGGATACCTTCACTTCGGATGAACAAGAAAGCTTGGAAGGTTTGTAGTGACTGAGAAATGTCATATCTGATAGAAGTTGATGATAAATGTGTGAAAAGTAAGGGAGAGAGAACACTAATGTGGTGTTTGTTCTCTTCCATGACACTGATTTCTGGACTGTTCTGGGGAACACTGGAGTTTCTTGGACACTTAGCAGAGACTCCTCATTACAGGATTAGTACAGCAGGACCCCTGTACCTGCTGGCTCAGGCATGGCATGTTCAGTTAACCACAGCTGACCTCGGCCAGAAAGAGAAGCCATAAAGTGCTGTAAAGTGCCAAAAATAAAGTTCTAAGGTGCTTCCTGTAAGTGAAAATTCTTGATTTAATAAGGAAAGGGTAAGAACAAACGAAATTATGAAAAAAGAAATGTATATAGTATATATAATATAGTGTTCACTATTATCTGCAGTTTCCGGCATCCACTGGGAGACTTGGAATCAAACCATATGGATACAGGGGTCCTGCTGTAATAGCTGACGCACTTCCCAGAAAGGCAGCTTATCTAATGCTATTGTTATATTAAAAATAAAAACATTATTGATTTTAATATAGAAATGAGTGAAACAACACATTTGAAGAGATATCAAAGATATTTGGTTGAATGCTGAGAATTGAGTATGCAGATAAGTCTGATATGCTGAAGCATATTGAAAAGTATCTCTCCACAATTCACCATAGATAGCTGTTGATCTTCTTGTATTGTATTTGTCATTCATAACATTTATGAAATGATGCAAGGTCTTCCTCAAATCATCTGTTTCTTCTACGCTTCTGGTGGCTTTGAGCTCTTAGATTTTCTAAGATATGATACTTGATACAAGAATGTAGTGCACATATGTTACTAAGTTCAAATAAGACTTTGATTGTTTTTAACAATATCCTGGTATAGAATAGTTTGGAATTACAGCTCAAGCCACAGAACTTGAAATCAGATCTCTGAACTTCCCCATACCCCATGCAATTGGCATGGAAATAACTAATGTTGGCTGCTCTCTGAGTTCAGGAAAGAAACCTTGGGGAGAGGCTAAAGGAAGCATTTTGAGGTGGTGACAGGATGAAATTGAGCTGGCCTGGATATGAAGCATCCTGAAGCAGTTCCAGCCTCCTTCCTTCCCCATTTGAATCACCATTGCTCCATGACAGAAAACAGACATAAAGTGAAAATGCAGAACATGAGGAGCAGGGAGATGAAGATGCCTTCCACTGTTTCTCCCACTCTGCAAAGGCCCCCAAATTTAGGATCTGATGCTCAGCTCTACAGAATGGTGACCTTAGCATCCAAATTTTGCCATTTTTCATTTTGCCATTTTTCCCAATCTGGAAAGGATTCAGACTGAAATCACAAATCTCATCTCTCAACACTACCATTGTTCCTGTAATGTGTAATCATAGGGAAGCACTGGATATATTTCAAGGTATTCGAGATGCCATGCATAAGGGATGGCATACAAAAGTTTTAAATACATTAATTAATAAATGCTAACTTCACATGATGCAGCAATGAGGTACAGCAGGGTGGGTCCATAAACTTTGGATTGACATAATAGTATTTGCTACTTGTGACTGATAAGTCTCAGTTTCCTTGCTTCGTACGCCATAAAGGTAAAGTGATTTTCATATTGTTAGGGGAAGGGACAGGCTAAATTTGCCTGTGATTAGGAATTTCCTACATGCATGCATTGAAATGAAATGGTGAAACCATGCTGCCGCCATCACCTTTCTTGATTCTCTCGTTCACTCTGTGTGTGTGTATATAAATACATATATAAATATATAAAACATTGTTTTCTTCTGCCTTATGTGAAGCAGATTGTTGTGATTTGTTTGAAGGAGTTTCCTAGACTTGTGAATTCGGCAGGGTAGGCATATATAATTTTGGTCACTACTGTAGTTAGGAAATGTATGCTAATTTTAAAATGTTCCAAAGAAATTACTTAGGAATATACCCATCTCAGTGTTGAGTGAAATAATTAGGAAACTCTGAGAGACCTAGATTTGCTTACATACTCATGTTTCTCACTAAGGTATATCCTGTAAATAATTTCCAAAAAATATAGTTGTTGCCATTTATTTGTTAGAAAGGTAAGATGCAAAAGCATTTAGGCTGACAAATAAGCAAAGGTAAAGGACTAAAGGGTATGGAATGGGCTTCCACGAGAGGTCGTTGAGGCCCCATTGGTGAGGGTGTTCAAAGATAGGCTGGACATGCACATGGTGGGCATGTCGTGAGCAGAGCCGGCTGGAGCCGGGGGTCAGACTAGATGGCCCAGGAGACCCCTTCTGACTCGCTCTGTTTCTATGTTTCTATGTGATACTGGTAAATCATTTTCCAGCAGGAATGAAAGCAGGTCTGTTTGATGGGATCCAAAAATTCTTCCTTCCCATTTTGCAAAGGGACCAAAGCACCTCACTGCTACTGAAGAATTTTACCCGGTAGAGAGAATTAAGGATTCCTGAACAGGTAGCTTGTCTCAAAAGATTGTGCTGAATAGCTTATACAGAACTGACAGACCCTTACCATTCTCATTTACATTTATTGGCTTAGCATATAAAGCACCAGTGCAATAACTGATCCCTTTTCACTTTATAAAAATGGGTTTTCTATAATAGTATGTTAAAAATCAATGTGAATTGAAGCTACAATCATAAGATTGCAATCATAAGAACACTTACTGGGGAATGAATCCCATTAAAAATATTGGACCTTAGGTCTACATAAATCTACAGGATTTCTCTGCACTTCACATACATTTCTTATGCAGTGGTTTCTGGCAGAGAGGCTCTTCTCCTATGGAAGAGCCTCTCTGTTTACAAGGGCTTTCTGATTTATTTAATTAGAATTAAATTATTCTGATTAGCGGTGGAAGGTCAACTGAGCAGTGGAATGATATGTGGAGAGGAGCTCAGATTGGACTTAGGTTCAGGGCAGTGAACTGCTGGACCTGTAGTGGCATCATCAGGTGAGAGAGATTCAAATGACCTGCTGAAGGATTAGAAAATGTGTGGTTCATTAGGCAGACAGAAGTTGGTTCCATGTGAGCAGGCTAAGATTAGTTTGCAGGGTTAGGGAGCAGATAAAGCTCAAGTAGAAATGTGAAGCCGGACAGCTGTAAAAAGAGCTGTTGAGATCTAGAAGGATACAGATGCTGTGATTTGCTATACAGGCCTACAAGGTAGACAGGGAGTTTACTTAGGAAGAGAGATGATGTTGAAACTAATTAAGCAAAGGCAATGCAGCAAGGCAAGGGACTAATCACTCTATGGGCAATGTCACCAAGATAAGAATTGGTGAAAATACGTGAGAATTAAAGTCCTCCTTTAATAGACCTTTTTGCTAATATATGACAATTTACTTTACTTGGGATAGTACTAAATTTGGAAAACAGTAGTAATTTCTAGTGTGCAAAATGCATATATGGATGCAACAAAACCATTGGGATAAGCAAGTAGTAAAGATGAATAAAGTCAGATAATGTTATTTTCTTTCTACAGCTACAAACATGCAGTCATTAAGCAATAGAAGAGGGTAAAATCATTTCAATACCAGGAATAACCAAATAAAACAAACATACAGGTAACAAATTCAGTCACTTTAATTTTTTTAATGACAGTTTTGGATCCATTTCTTCCAGATACTAATTATCTGGTTTTTGTTCTGAAGAATTATCTTGCTACCAGGTTACAACCATGTCATGAAGAATTTCTGTGGTTCATACATGTTGGTAGATGAATACCTATTTGCTATTTAAAAATATTTACTTTTCCACAGTGGCAATTCAGTGTTTGGAGACAGTCTTTAAAATTAACCTGGAGGATTCCCATCTTGCAGTACCTGTGTGCTTGACAGAAATGTTTGCAGAGTCTTGTCATAAGGTAAAATGGAATTAGAACATATCTATATGCAGATTAATAATTTTAACAGGACACAATTGCTTATTATATTAAAGCCATTCTTGTTCTAATGTGAAGAAGGACTAGCTTTCTTACAGTGGGTTGCAGTTTTAGTTTAGAAGGGTCCAATAAGAGTACAATCCTTCTGGGAGTTGCAAGACTTTTTTCATCTAAGCATGCATAGAATTGCACCCCAAATTATAAATTAGCGTACTATTTGTAGTGGTCTAGTTTGAACAATTGCAGTTGGTTTAACATCCTGGCTTCTTTGGAAACTGATAATTATAACTTCTTGATTTAGATAAAATGAAGATTCTGGTTAATTGGAGACTTCTTCATTGAATTCTTTCTTCCCACTAGAAAGAAAGAGACTACAGGCTCAAGGCTCATTCATATCCTGACTTAGATATGTGGTTCTTATGTAACAAAGGCAAACTGTGTTTTAATTAACCCTTAATTTGCTGTGTCACATGCCACATGCAAGTCACTTCCAATTTAAATATGAAACCTATGATTGGTCCAATATGCATCCTGGGATACTATGAGTTTATTATGGGCTAAACAACTGAAATGTAACCTAGGATTAACTATAAGGTTCATCTTGGATTGTTTAATTTACAAACAGCCCAAAATGTCATGCTGCAACCTATAATTGGGCTGATTAGAGGTTGTACATTTAAATGAGAAGCAGCTTATACATGACCCACAACCTGGCAAATCATAGGCTAATTAACCCATGCTCTGCTACCATTATGTGTGAGCTGGCCCTTTAAGTGTCTCAAAATCAACTTAGCTGAGATTTCGGTAATATGTAAATTTATTCTTCATTTATCAATTTAAAATTAATAAATTAATATTTTCAGCTATCCTGATGTATGTATTTATAAACTCCCTGTACCATTTTTTTTATCTTAGAAAGGCCTACTTCATTTTGGTGTTGATAAATTTTGGATACACCTGTGCAGACATCATCATCACTTGTTTTGGGAAAAAGGCAATCAGGATTCATTCTTTTCATACAAATAGGCAATCATTGCTTTCTAAGCTGGCTGAATGAGACCATGTTCAGCATAGATTGCTGTACCTGACCTAACTGCAAGATGCTTTATTTTAAGACTGAATGTAGTCGTAATTTAAGACTGGAATAACCAACTTGGAAACGCCAGGTTACCACATTGATTTGACTAGGGCCCCGTTTCTGAGATCCACTGATAAAGAATGTGTATCAGTACTTTATAGCCATTGATTTATCCTACATTCATTTATCTACTGAGGCCCACTGAGGTTCTTTTAAGAATGGTGATAGAAATGGTTAGATCTAGTTAAAACAATCCAAACAGATTTTTTTTTCCTTTAAAATTAATATAGAGTGAGATTCTGCCTCTCTCGGATTCTTTGCCAGAGGATCTTGAGAAAGCTGACCAGCTGAAGGATGAAGGTATGTAACTGAGAAAAACACACACACCATTCCATTCTGCCCTAGTTCTCATAGTTCAATTATTGGCCATACATAGTGAACATACATGAATGATGTTCAACTGCTCAGGCATTTACCCAACTCTGTTTAGTAGAGGATAGTCGGATGGCATGTTCATTGCTTCATGTTAGTAGATGATTATCTGCTGCTGACTGTGGAGAAGATGAAAAGGCACACCAACACTAAATGCCTAATATATTCCTATGCGTGCTTCCTTGGAAGTAGGGCTGCAGAGTTTAATCAGTTAAATCCATCAACTGAAACTTGTTAATTATTAAAATGTGCCCACATTTGGGCAGCAATTAAAAACATATTCACTCACAAACTTTGGATAGGTAGCATTGTCTTAAAGCATACTCTTAAAGGCTTGAGGAGTAAACTAAATTTGCATAAATCTGCATAAGTGCAGCAACAGTATTTCTGAAGCAACTGCAAGATTTCTGAGTCAAGTATATCTCTTGCTGCAGAAATATTGCCCTTGCCCTTAGGAAGTTTTATGCCAGTTTTTAACTGATTAATTGCTGGAGGGAGTGATCCTATGGCTTCTAGACAAAGTGCAGCATGACTGTGATGTTTGGACCAGTTTCATGCCTGCTTTTGACCAGCTGTGAGCACAGTTAGCTGGATCATCTTCACCAAATTTAGTAATTTTTCCATCATAATGTTTTTACCTTCTTTTGTGTTACAATATTTATTATATTTCTATACCATCTAGTAGCTGAGACTCTATGGATGATTCACAACCATTAAAACAATAAAATACAATATAAAATGTACTATAAAACTTTAAAACCACAGGATAAAATACATGTAAAAGCTCAAATAAATGAAGCAGCAATATAAAACTTTAAAATACAGTAAAGGATTTAAAACAAAGTGGAAGACTAAAATTCATAGGAAAATAATAAGATCTTCACCTGGCACTGGAAAGAGCTAGGTAAGTGGTCAGTGCCAGGTAAGCCTCTCTTGAAAGCCCATTCCACAACCAGGGCGTCACGGCAGGAAATGCCCCCCACACTTCCTTTGGCATGGGAGATGATCCTTCTGTTGACCTGGCCTTGAATCATTGGGAACTTTGAATATTTTGAATCAGGGCTGGACATGGACCTGCAGCCAGTGCAGATGGTTAAGCAGCTGCCTAGTGTGATCAGATTGGCAAACCCCAGTTAACAATTTAAAAGCCCTATTTTTTACCAGCTGAAGTTTGTAGACCATTTTCAAAGATAGACCCATGTATGTGCTTTGCAGTGATCCAGCCAAGAGAATGCATAACTGTAAGGATATCCCAGTGCAGATAAAGAAGTAGTTGTCCCATCAGGCTAAGCTGAGAAAAGGCGCTCTGTACCACCAACTCCCCCTATGTCTCTAGTGGCAATACTGGACCCAGAAGCACCGCTGAACAATGAACCGGTTCCTTTAGGAAGAGTGCAGCCCCATTCAGTATGGGCTGAGTAGCATTCATGCAGATAGGTGATTTGTGCTTAAGGCCTAGATCCAGTGTGATGTCCATGCAAGAGAATTTGCTTCTTTCTCATAACACAGTTCAGTAGCATATGAGCCATACTTACTGTTAATGCTGTTATTATAGCTATTATGTGTACATAAGTGAATATGTCTACGGAATCTCTTTATACTTGTTATCACATCCCTTCATGTTATAGCTCTGTGAAGGAGATCATGGAAAGTGATTCCCATTTTACATATTTGGACTGCTATAGCTCTAGTTAATAGTTGGACATTACTATGGCTTAAGTGATGCATTCAAGTCCACCTGTCATTTGACATGACCTCTTTCAGATGAAGTTATGATACTCTAGCTACTGAGCTGTATTGACTTACTAATTCTACCCAAACTGCTCCATGCATAGTTCTAAAATGACAAAGCAGATCTTTCATTTCTATAAGCAAAAGTTAGGTCATTTTTGGTGAAACAAGATTGCATAGGGAATGCATGCATAGGGCCAGTTTGCATGTGTAGCAGTATTAACAGTAATGCTTTTGAAAAGATAAGGTTAATAGGATAATAAAAACTGCTTTATAGGGAACAGCTTGGAGCACACTGTGGCAGTTGACGTACATCATGCCATCTTTTAAATTATCTACAAACATTTTATTGTCACCATTTATTTTAGGTAACAATCACATGAAGGAGGAAAATTACGATGCTGCTGTTGATTGTTACACTCAGGCTATAGAACTAGATCCAAATAATGCAGTCTATTATTGCAACAGGTAAATAAATGTTAAATATCTTGGGAGATTATATTTGAATTTACTCTGTCTTGCTCTCAGCACATGATATAGTTCTTCAAAACACCACTCTTGCCCTTTGTTTGGTCATTCCTCTTCTAGAATCCTCTTCCTCCTCTTTGCATTCCTTCCTTAACTATTTTCAGTCAAATCCAAACCTACTTGCTTGGAAGTTAAGAGCCATTGAGATTCATTTTTAGGATTGGGCTGCAAATAAGCTAAATCTCGGGACTTAAAATGAACCTGATCAGATTAATGACTGGGTGGAAACATCTCTTGTGGGTATCTATATTTTTCTAGTTGTGCTCTTTTTTCACACTTCAGAGCTGCTGCTCAAAGTAAGCTGAATAACCACAGCGAAGCAATAAAAGACTGTGAAAGAGCAATAGCAATTGATCCCAAATACAGCAAAGCATATGGAAGAATGGGGTAAGCAAGCTAATAATTTATTTGTCAGATTAAAGCACGTTGCCCTAATACCATTAGACATCAGATATCAGACTGTTGCCACCACTTAGAACAGATGAGGACCCTTTTGCATGGGTTGAGAGCCACAATCCATTGAGGCTAAGCTGTTGGGCACATGCCAATGGTAGGTGGGAGAGCAGACAATGAAGGACAGGGTAACCTCCTTTCTTCTTCTCTCTGCCATCCCTTTTTCTTTCTTCTTCTCTGCCCAGTGCTCAACCCATAGTATGTTGGGGAGAGGCCAGTTGATTGTGCCAGGAGTCTCAATGTTTACCTTGTAGAGGGCTTTTGAAAATAGTTCTGAGGATGAATGAAATTATGCCAAGGGGTATACTAGCAAAAATGACTGAGTAGAAATAGCAAATATTTCCTTTTGTTATTTGTTATAACAAAAATGTTTTGTTATAACAAAAATGAATTGTTATTTTTATGATTTACATAATATCTAGTAATACCCAATACATAATAACACCAAATACTGCTTGTGATGATCAGTTTTTAACATCAAAGATAATCACAAATTAAAAGACACCTTCAACATTTAAATACAATTATATTTTATACTATAGATTATGTTAAACATGAGGCAGGGTTTTAATGATTCCTGATTTTTTTAGACTAAGAAATTGTTTGTTTGTTAATTCATTCACATATTTATAGGCCACCTATAACTGCCAAAAGGCCTTCCTAGGCCACTTACAACATATTAAATGAAATTTACTACTTCGTGATCTTCTACTTATCCCTCTTCTATCTCTTATTATATTTGGGCAGTGCTTTTTTTGTAAAAAAAAAAAAAAAGGTGCCGGTACTCACATCCCCACCTGCAATAAGCACACACACCAATCTCTCACTATCAGATAGCAGATAGCAGACACAATAGCAGCCTGCAGGCACTATGTTAATGATGTTTGCTGCTGATCTGCTACTCTGTTCAAAATCACTTCATAAAATCCATTGAAAAAAAGGTGCGGGAAAGCCGTTCCAGTGCTTTCTATGACAAAAAAAAAGCCCTGTATTTGGGGACAGTCTTGTGGCCCAAACATTGGTGGGGCATAGGATAGCTCAGGTGCCCAGCTCAGAGGTCAAAAACAGTGTTCCAACTGCCTGCCCTCTCTCCTGCCTCAAAACATTGTCACCAGATGGTTGAAAATGGTCATCTAGCAAAAAGACAGAACTTGTAGAGCAGGCAGGGGCGGGGTGGGGGGGGTAAAAATTGCCTCCATCGCTTCTCTCCCTTGGCACTGGATGAGCATGAGCCTCATTAAACTGATTTCATCCAACAATGAGGGCAAGTCAAGAAGATATTTGGAACATTTACTTGTTCCAGCCACTCCCCCAAAACTTAATTGCAGCCTGCTTGTAGCTGTTACTTAGACTGTCTAGTTGTACATATCATCTAAATGTAAGCATATGACAATTTTCCTTGATGTCCATGCAATGTGTGCTTACTCCCATATTTTTGACCAATTTTTTCCCCCAACTACTTTTTCTATTTGACCTGATATGAATTTGTCCTTGTATCTTGTTTAGCCAATAATCCATAGATCTGACTTAATGGTTACCTAGATAAATTACCTGTAATTTTCATTTCAAACTCAGATCAGTCCCTCAACGAACCATATTTAGCTATTAAGTATGCCATTATGCTTTATATTTAAGTACTGCAAAATTGAATATGGTTTTGCCCTTTTGGTTCAATAATTACCTCGTAACCTTTGACTAGCAATCATTTTTAATCAATATGTAAGGTTAAGATTCCATATAAATCTGCCAGTTTTACCATCCCTATTTTCATATAATTATGCAATTATGTTTTATCTTACATATTAGCTATAGAATTCTAATTGCAACCATGAAGTATCTGTATACATACTGAATAAAAATAAATTGTTAGGGATCATGTTGGACTCGCACAAACAGATATACAAAATTGGACTGCCAAGCATTTGAAAGAGGTGGTGCTTGTTTGGGTTTTCTGAATGCTTCAACAATCAAACTGGTATTCAGATAATAAAAGGATGCATAGACTCTGATATGACTTCAAACTATATGTGCAAAACCCAAAGCCTATTAATTTGCTTTGCTTTGCCTTCTATATTTATGAAGTTTGCTCTGTCCCACAGTATTTTATATTTGAGAATCAATTCATATTGTTTAGGTTTGACTTTCAATTTGTTTTCCTTTTCTAACTTAGGAACTACCAAGAACCATCCACCTCTGGCCAAGAAAGTTTTTGTTTGCAGAGCCCTCTGTGACTGAAACATATAGCTTTCATTCTCATTTTTATTACTTAGGAGATCAGTAGAAAATCGCTTTTACATAACAGGACATTCAACATGACCTAAAATGAGGCTCTGCTTAGTATTACCTGACAAATTTCAGACAGAGTATTACTTGCCCAAATGCAGAGATAATATTTGATCATTTATTTATTGTGATTTCAGAATTTTAGAGAACTAAAATCAACAAGCTTTCTACAAGCTATCAACAGAAGCCTAGTTACAGGCAGTTCCCAGGTTATGAGAGGGAGTTCTGTTCCTGAGAAAACAGAAATTCATCTTTAAGTCAAATTTGTATGTATCTAAGTTAGATCATGGCCCTTCACATTCATGGATGTCAAGAGTGCAGGACCCCCATGAAAGTGGAAAAACTGAATATCTCTAGCCCCCATCCACTTAAACTCACCATGCGCCCTCTTAGCAGCAAGGAAATGCTGGAGAGAGTAACTCCCTCTGGATGGGTCGGGTAGGAAGGCATGCTTTGGAGGCCTCTCTTTCTCCTCTTTTGCTTCCTATCTCTATGGTGATACTTTGGAGGACCCCCCCCCCCCGGTGATGATTTCCTGCAGTAATTTTTAAAAATTAATAGGCTTATGGCAGTTGTTTGTACTGGAGGTGTTCGTCACTTGGGAACTCCTTGTATTTACCAAATCTCAAGGTCCAGGTCTGGCCTTCCCATGAGACAGGAAGAATTCATCACGTCCGAGTAATTGTGCCTACTGGGAAGCCCTGTGCAAATTTTAAGTCCCTTTAATTCTAGAGCCTACCATCTTTTGCTTACAAAAGTTCTAGAAGTTCTGCAAAAAAAGAGGAGCACTAAGCACCGCATTCCATATGCATGGACAGAGGTTCTTGAATGATTACCATTTACTAAGACAAAACTTGCTATGCAACAACCTAGCAAGCCAGTTACTGATAGTATTCTGCAAGCTGTACTAAAATGAGGCATCAATGGACTGCTTCCAAAATTTTTGCAGAAGTCTCCTCACATTTGATGGGAAGCTGCATATAGCCAGTTTAGCGCATGGTTGTAGCGAACCAGTCTAATAATCAGCCAGTATGGATTATGCTTTATTAGGGAAGGGTTGTGACTCACTGGTAAACCACAGGCTTTGTGTGCAAAACATCCCAGCACAATTGTTTCATATCTGTTGTGTAAATATAGCCAAAGCAGAACAAATAACCAGATACTTGGTTGTGGTCATTATGATAATATTGCAATTAATAGTTGAAAGTAATTGCTGGGGAAAATGGGATAGGAATTGTTTATAAAGTTATTTGCTGATTTTATGAAAGCTTAGTAAAGCTTTTTCATGTGAGTAGTTTTTTTTATTTCACGTATCTTAATTCTTGTTTTATTGTTTGTTTAATTTGTATACCAATTTGTAGAAAGGTTTATGGACTGAATATTCACTGTTTTGGATTTGGAATTGTTAGCATTTCTAATTTGGGCAGGAAATCTGGTGTCAGACAGTTCTTAGTTTTGAGGGGGCTTCCTTTCTCCCTGTGTCTGCCTTCAGTTAATAGTATCACTCAGCATGAGAGAGTATCTTGTAGCACCTCAAAGCTTAAACCAAAATATTATAGAATTCACTTTCATGGATTAGAAGTTAGGCAGCACTGAAACAGTTAAATGAATGAGACGTACTTTTGGATTGTGCTCACATTGGCTTCCTTTGATCATGTTAGGTTGGCTCTGACTTCAATGAATAAATACCAAGAAGCAATTAACAGTTACCGAAAAGCACTGGATCTTGATCCAGAAAATGACTCTTATAAGTCAAATCTGAAAATTGCTGAGCAAAAATTAAGAGACATGTCCAGTCCCGTAAGTTAGCATTCAGTACTTTTTCATGTTGCTCAAATGTTTTAATGACTCAATGCTAGTTTATATGCTTAAGGAACATGTTTTATTTTCAGACTGGAACTGGATTGAGTTTTGATATGGCAAGCTTGATAAACAACCCAGCCTTTATTAGCATGGTAAATACATTTATTTTTGTTACTTCTGTTTCATGTCCCATGTTTAAATTTTCCTAAAAGATCATCTTGCCTTCTTTTAATTAAAAAGGCATAAAGCAGCCCCATTGACATGGCATTCTTTTTGTTTGGTATTGACAGGAGCCCCACTGCTGTGGAAACTTTTATTTTGTTATCATAAATGCTTTGGAACACATTTCAAATGCAATATACACTGTCCAGAGAGCCCTAATTTGTGCTATTGGTCATGGTCTATAAATTTAAAAAATAAGTTTCTGAAGAAAATAGGTTTGTAAAATTTCTTTCAGAACTGACCTAGATTGTACAGCCTGATGAAATAAAGTTTCCCATTAAATTCTCAATCCTGAAACACCATAGTCCATCAGATGTTGCTTTTCTCCCAAAATGTGAGGGTAGTTTGACCTTTATTCACCATGTTGTGGAACATTTCAAGCTGGCCCAGCTAAACATTGGCTTCGTTATAACTTAAAGTCTTTTTTTCTGTTTTAGGCAGCAAGTTTAATGCAGAATCCTCAAGTTCAACAACTGTAAGTATTTACATGGAATATCTGCTGAAAGATGAAAAAGCCTTGGGCATACGAGAGAGGATTAGGATGTTCTGGGGAACTCTGAATTACAGGTTTTCTCCTCATGGGCATACATTTTCCTTATTTTCAGAGGATACGCGCTAAAGCTGAAATGTCATTCAATACTTTCCGTACTAGTGATAAACAGCAGGGCAAAAATCACCCAGGGCAAAAATCTGTTGAATGATTTAATGCTGAGGATGGGTGGATGATAGACCCCATAGCATCTCTGTAAAGTCATACCATGAGATCTCAGGGATAACATAATGCATAAACAGAACTTGGCTAGTTTAAAGGAGAAGTAGCAGGTTAATATAGAAAACAATTTTATTATTTTATGAAAGAATTCTTCAGGATTTCTCAGGATTCCCATTGCACTGACTCCAGATTCATGCCTTCTAAATTCCCAGTTTAATTGGAGTTGGCCATGAGGAAATGAACAGTAGTTTGTGATAACTGACATCCCTCCCTTTGTAATCAGAGTTATGGTGACCTTTACACTTGTAGTTAATTGCTTTTTGGTGTAAATTAGGACAATTAACAGTAGAATACTGAATAACTGTTTCCAAAATGCCTGTATGTCACTATCCCAATGCCTTATTTTTCATAGGATGTCGGGAATGATGACAAATGCCATAGGAGGTCCTGCTGCAGGTGTTGGTGGCCTCACTGATCTGTCCAGCCTTATACATGCGTAAGTAACTAACATACTGATGGACATTTATGAAACTTGAACATTTTATAATGTTCCAAGAGCATCCATAGCAAGGATTTTAGCTTTTTGCCAGAGTGACCCAAGAATGAGGGAAATAATGTTTGACAGGGATGAACAATTACCATTGTCCTTTAATTTTCCTGTTTTTTCCACAAAAAATTGCTCCCAAAGTGGTGTGTAGAATAACAATAAATAGCAACATAGAAGCAAAAATAACAGCTTAATAGCAATTAGTTTTAATAAGCATTTCAAAAATACTTCATTACAGCAGTGTGTTAAACATTTCTGTGGCCTGTGAGCTAGAAGCTCTGAGTAGCTGCAGAATGAGTGTGTCATGCAAAAAGACCTCAAAAATGGCAGCTGTAATGTAAAATACATATTAAAATGAAACTGTGCCAGCCCATTCCCAGTATGAGAGCAGCACAAGATGGCCCTTCACCTACCCAATAGTCCATGCCCACAAAGGCAGTCAAGGACCCTCATTCTCCCACAAAGTATTCCTTTTAGTGGTTTCTTTCTCCTTTCAACCTAGCAGCTCCCTCAGCCTTATACTAACCCTAAAGGGATGGAGAGCCATTCCTTCAGCGGCAACCTGCTGGCAGTAACCTTGTCTTGGTAAAAAGAGAGTTTCCCCTTCTAAAGGTGGCTGCTGGGTGGTACCGCTTCCTCCCTGCCCCCCACACAAGGGCTCTTCCCCAAGCCAGATAACTGGTCAACTGGCTCCATAGTAGCACTTCCAATGCTGATAAAAAGAGGAACATATGAGGGTGTGTATGAGGAACTGCTGAAAATCTGAGTTGTGTTCAGTGTTAGTCTTAACTCTGAGTAGGATTATCATTGAATGCATCTGTGTCAGTGTCCAGGGCATGAGCTGCTGACTGACAGACATAGACATAGCAGGACCCAGGTAACTAGGTCCGAACAGCAGTCCTAACCAAATTCCAATCAACAGTCCCAAATCAGTACCAGGAGTAGACAGAAGAGCAAGGTAAGTCCACTCCAATGGGCAAAAGCATAGTCTAGCAGGCCTGGGATCAGAAACTGGTAAGGCATCACAAACAGGAACAGCTATCTTAGAGCTGGAACAAGGGAACAGAGCAAGATCCAAGACCCAGGCAGCAAAGAACACCATAGCAAGTTAGACAACCTTCATTGCTGAGGCAGTTCTCATATAGCTCTTTCCCCCCAGGGCTCCCAGGTGCTGCTTATGAGGGTCCTGGCAGCTGCAGGAGATTTTAGGACAGATCCTGCAATTACCAGGGCTGCTATTCCAGCACTCAGCCAGCAGATGGAGCCCTGAAGCTGCCTCAGATTCTGACAATCTGGAGAAAACCAAGTGTGGGGGAAGGCTAACAGAGTTTGGTATGGCATAGAGCTAGATTATTTGATTAGTCAACCCAACAACTGACTGATTTTAACCCTGAAGCTTGCATGCTGAGGATATTCCGGAAGTGGCGGGAGTCACTAGCCCACGGTTGCATGGACCAGTAGCATGAGATTCCTTTGACCTAGGTGTATGAAGCCCTTCCTGTTATCCTCTGCATGAGCATTAGGGCACGGTGCCTTCTTTGAGCCCTGCCTTATTTACAAAGTGAAGGATGCTTTTTTAAACGCTTTCTTATTCAGGGCAAATGGGGTGTCTGCTTAGTATTGGGACGTCTTTCAGCTTCAGAGTTAATCTCAGCTTTGCTTTCCTTTGGCCTGGCTGCTGCACAATAGTGTCTTCTCTCACTTACTGATTCTTGTAAAATGTTCCATACAGAGGACAGCAGTTTGCACAGCAGATACAGCAGCAAAACCCTGAGCTCATAGAGCAACTGCGAAACCACGTCCGAAGCAGATCTTTCAGTGGCAGCACTGAAGAACATTCCTGATAAAAGATGCATGTGCAAGAACACTGTTCTATGAATTCCAAAAGGCATACTGTAGCTAGTAGCAAATATCACCATTGTAATTCTTCTCAAACCTGAGATGAGAGGTCCTTTGTGTGTATTCCTTATTGTCTGTTGAAAACAGATTCATTGCACACAGATTTGAACATATCATGTATGTATTTTGATGCCTTTGTAAATGGACTATAAATAGAACTGTTGACTTATTAAAATCTCTGTGTATGAGAAAGCATTTCCATGTCAATGAGCAACAGTATGTGACACTTCATTCTCTTTTGAGAGAATGGATTTTTTGCACCAAGACTGTGCATTGAAAAAAGATCACCCAGTATATTGACAGAAGAGTGGAGGAATAGTGCTTGTGCATAGAGTACATTCTATGAGGCAGTTTCTCTCAAACTGGAAGGTATCCTCCTGCCACCCATATAAGGCTGTGGGAAGTGCAAGCAATTTTGCATGTCTTTCTGGGAATAAGTCTATACAGTAAAGGTTCTGATTTTCCCAAAGAGTAGAGCATTGCTTTACTGGAACTGCTGAAAAGAAGTAGAGTAATGGGTCTGACTGGTGAAGTTGCTACACACTGACATGATGTGGCAGAAGAAAGAGAAGAGGGTGAGCAGGCACTAGAGGGAGAAATGCATGTGTCTGTCTATAGCACCTGGACCAGGAGCCTAAAGATATGCTGGGTTTATGGGTATGTGAGCTTCTCAAATATAGCCAAGGAAATCCGTAGGTTGATAAGCATGAGCTACCTACTAATGTATAAAAGAGACCACTAGTTTAACTTTTAGGGCACATTATATAAAGGATCCTGGGTCAGTGGTAAAGGGGAGATGCTCAGCCTCTTTTCTTACAGTCATTCATTAAACAGGGTTAACACAGCAATAGTTTTGTGCTGAGATGAATGTATTGAGATGGAGGAGGGATAGTATGAAAGCCATATTTAAGATTTGTGATGGAGCAAAGGAGTCTTGGATCAGTTTGGCATGGATGGTTCAACAGAAGGATGAATTTAGAAGGGCTAACCAGAGGCACACGAAGGAATGTTAAGAGAAGGCTGTGCAGAAAGCAGGAGATTGGGATGAGAGATCTCCCAGCAATATGCAGAATGAATCTCCCTTGCATTCACAAAACCTGACCTTTTACACTGGGAATAGCTCTAAAAAACTTTATTATAGAATGATGTTTTATATTGCCATAGAAGTTTTCTGTCCATACTATCAATTCTACCTGTCCTCATTTGCCTGCTTTCATAATCCTTGAAATAATCAAACTGTTTTAAGAAAATCTGAGACAGCAGAGATTTGGTATATGTTTATGGTTGTACTGAAATTTTTCGTTTCTAATATCTTGGGTAATGTAATGTCAGTATCGTATTCTCCTTTGCGTACACTGCTTTTGTTCTCAGTTCTTCCTCCTTGCTGTTGTCCTTTATGCTTCTGTACTTTCCTTGCAGTACACATCTCCTTCCACAGTGTTTCTTTTACAATTGCAGTAGAACATGCTTACCCATTTCTGCAACAATGGTTTAAAATCACTCAGAAGGCAGGCTTTCAAGTGAAAGCAAGGAACACTCCAGAACGTAGTTTATGGAGGAAATTCTGTAATGTTGAGGTGTGGGAGTAGGCTAACAGCCTGCTGCACTGCTGTTACATTTCTCATCAGCTGCTTGGTATAAAAAGCAACAATTTGGAAGACCTTTATTCTGCATATATGTGATCCCAACTGACCCATCCTTTTAAAAGAATTCTCTTTATGTTGCTACGTCCTTTGGGTATCTGGTTAATTGGCATTGATGCCCATTTCCCCAGTGTATTAAATATATCATTCAGACTTAGGCGTTGCTGAACTAATGTAATGAGAATACCGATGTTCAGTATATGACGTTTGCTGTCAAGAGCTAAAGATGCAAACTATTCACATCATTAATTTGAGCTACATAATTAACATTTAACTCTATTAGTAATGGTAGCAGTTTTGCATTATTGCCCTGAAGCCTTTGGGTAGAAATAATCATGTTGATTTTACCAATGCCACTGGCATCCTCCAGTTAAGAAGTGGGAGCCAAGATGCCATGTCTTTCCTGACTGCTACTCCATAATTGGTTTGCTGAGTACCAGTTCAGATGTCCTATTAATCAGCTAGTTAAGATATGGCTAAAGTTCATAATAGCGGGCAGTGTTATGTTGTGACAAAGCACTAGCACTTCCACACTGCTGGGTCAGGTAGAGTGTGTTCTAAATGTACATTTAGAAAGCAACACTTTAGATAGCAACTGTTCACACTCCACTCTAATTCATTCTCTTGATTTCCCATAGTTGATTAATGAATAGGTCTTGTGTTGTCTGGAATATGTTTAATAAAAGGAAATTTGAAAAATTCAACTTTTACCATTGTTTTCCATCACTGGCTTGTAATATTGCCTCCTCTTCTTTATTTCATGAAAAAAGGCTCAGATTTAGTGAGTTGTAGTAAACCAGAGTTATCTGGAGATGTTACTGCCTGCTAGTGAAATGTTGGCGCTGAAACTGCTTATCTCTATAATGAGAACAAGCCTTCCCTAATGAAATGTCAAGCAAGAAACTGCCTTGCAATTTATTTCTAATCCTGCAGGACACTTTTTAAGTTATCCTCAAATAATATACTTGAAAAGGGGTAGGTCTAAAATTCTATATTTTGCTTGCATCATTGTAAAAGCAATGATTGTCATGAGTACTGCATGTTTAAAAACCACTGGGATGTGGTAAATATGCCATATGATCACTCTCACTGCAATTGGAGGATTCTCAGGTTGTTTGTCATGACAAACTGGCTTGTCTCCCCATCAACAGGTGAGAGAAATGACAATAAGCAATGGTTTATTTCTCTCGGTTTGTCAGTGGAAGGACAAGCCAAAGTTCCTAATCTGAACATCAGAATAAAGAGTGTCCTTGCAAAGTTTAGTTGCAATATGCAGCAACACATTCACTTGTTCACAACAACCAGGGGCTTTAAAAAAAACCCTGGGTTGTTGTGATATTCAAAATAAGTCATAATGTTTAAAAAGGGATATGTCAACATCTTCCACACTGTAGTGTCTTGAAGGATGCTGCTGTTCTGAATCTTGGATTGAAGAATCATTCACAGGGAAAGTATCAATGCCTTCATTTTATCTTGATGAAACTGAGTCAGTTTCATGGATGAAATACATAACATTTAATATGCCTAGTAATTATGTTTGAGCAAAGTACTTTGATTCTACATCTGTACTGATCTAGGAAGTCCACATACTAACAATCTGTAAGAACAAGAGTGTCATCAGTGTACTTCACAGATTTTAATGTTTTGGTAAGGGTTCTTCAGTTTGTATAAAATCAAAAACTATTTTACTTTGTACAAGGAATGACAACATGTCAGAGGGCAAAAGATGTCTAAGACTGATATCTAAGTGCTAGCTGATTTTGAACTGCTCAATTTAGTTTATTTCTAAAATTTATAAACATTTATTTGCAAGGGATGCCAAGGCATTGTACCCAACATTAAAAACATAACCCAATACGAAAAAATTGACATATTTTAGCCTCATACAAATGTCTTCAGAGTTTAACAAAATGACCTTGGTTTTCACTGCACCTGTAACATCTCATTTACAAATCCCAAAGTTGGGGGGAAGTATCAGAAGCCACTTTGAACCTGTAGTGTCTGCAGGGCCTGCTGTTTAAACATTGCTGTTCCCAACTCTCAAGTGCCATGCTGGATCAAACCAAAGTCTGCATTATTTAGTCTGCATTCTGTTCGCATAGTGGCCAACTAGCTGGCTGCAGGAAGCCCACAAATAGGACATGAGAAAATAGCATCCTCCCACTCATGTTCTCTACCAACTGTTACATAGAGGCATGCTGCCTTTGATACTGTGGTGATACATAGCTATCATGACTAGCCAAAATATAAAACCATTTAGACATCAAATGCATGATATTTGAGAAACATTCTTTGGAATTTTTTCTACTGTATTTTCAGCAAATCAAGGATAGCACATCTTTTAAAAAAAACCTATGAAAATCTGAATTTTCAGTAGTTTCTCTCACCAATTCTATTAAGCTGCTTGTTTTTCCAGCAAATTTTTATCAGCAGACATTCCTTCAATTAGGCTACCCAGCTTTTGTGCAGACTGAGATAATCCATTCTAGACACAAAAATAAATGTATGGACTTTTGGGATGGATGGGATTAAGCAATCCACCCAAGTGGAGCCAAGGACCTTCCATCAGCTATGACTATTGGGACATACTTCCTTTTATCTGTCCTGAATCTCCCACCAGTCAGCTTCATTGGATGACCCCAAGTTCTAGTATAATGGGAGCAGGAGAAAACTTTTGCCTCCACCTTCTTCACACAATATGCAATTCTGTTTGCCTCTATCCAGTTGAAAAGCAGTGGCAAATTTAGTTTACCTAATTTCTAACTTACTAAGAGAAGGCCAATTCTCAAATGTTTGCAAATTTTGTCACCTAGTGTAAGGTAGACCACTTCCATTCAGTGCTTATTCATCTACTATAAATCAGTTGCTTTTCTACCCAAGGTTACTGAAATTGCAATAATAGTTAACACAAAAAATCAGAACCCTAAAAACTGACAAGATTGCACACAACAAACTGGAAAACCACAGGGTGCAAAAGCAGCAAAAAAATCTTCAATCAATACTTAGGTAGAAAATGTTTTGCCCTTTGTTGCTGTTAAGCATTAATGCCTTTGGATATTGAAATATTTTCATTTACTGGCAAACACTGGTTAGGAAATAGCCAGGCATATCTCCTCTGACAGGGAGTGCCACAAGATGGTGCTACAATATAGCATCACCAAAGTCACCTAGTAAAATAAGGAATGTGCAACAGGAATTCTCTATTATATTTCATGTTAATGTGTATATCCACCCAGAAAGTACAGTACAAAGCAAGCAAAAGAATACAGGAAAAAAGTGTTTCTTCACTCAATATGCAAAGTCTGGAACTTTCGACTGGTCTGTGATCATGGCCACTAAGTAGCTTAAATGGCTTTACATCAACATGAAGCAAATTCATCAAGGATCTGCAGATCAAAGTCACTAGTCATAATAAGTAGCTAGTAGCCTCCAGGTGTAGAGATTACAGCAACCGATACTTAGCAGCATGGAGACCAACAGCGGGACTGGCCAACGCTTAACATCCTGCTTTTCAGCTTCCCCGAAGTATCTGCTTGGTGACCATACTCTGTTTCAGAGCTTGTGTTCCGAATGGTGCCACTTGCCTGTTCCTTCTTTAAAACCACTGGCTTCCCACATCTTATTACGCACATAGAATTAAATCCCCAGTGTATTTATCACAAAAGCACCTGTACAATATTGTTCCTAAGTTTACAATATCCAGTCTTAAAATGTATGACCAAGGGGTAGCTGACAGGTTACTGTTGCTTCTCCAGTAACACAAGTTTGTGTTTCTTAACTTGCACAGAGTTACAAGAAATGTAAGCATTCAGAATTGATCCATGTACTGCAAATCACATTACAAAGCCCCTGAACTGAGCTCTATGGAAATGTGATACTATTAAGGCAATTACATAATTTAACTACTTTATTTTGAAAATAGATTAAAATACAGATGGTTTGCTCTTTACAAGTGTTTTTTTTTAAAACAAGATGCCAGAATGACCTCCAGAGGTACAGTTAAATTGGGAAGTATCTCCAGCACTACCCCCTTACAGATGGATACCGTTTGGCTTAGTCATGTTGTTTTCAGATAGTTGGTCCACATATCCCAAACAGGAAATATTAAAACAGAAGAATTATTTCAGTTTTCTTGTATTTTTGAAGAAACCACACAGACTTGCGCAATATCATCATACTCATATGTTCTCTTCAAAAAGGTATCTGTTAATCTCAAGCCAGAGACGCTCTGAAATGGGAAAAGAGGGGTTGATACACATTTTAATCTACTGTGAGACAGACAGGAATCCAAAGTGAAAGAACAGGCATGCTGAGTATGCAGCAGGAGTATGCTTGCGTGTATCTATATGAAGGGAGATCTTACCTGTAGTCCTTGTACAGACGACAGCAGTGTAAGTGTCAAGTGTAGGGATGAGGTCGGGTGCAGCTTGCCCAGCTGCCTTCCTGACACTCCACACCAGTGAATGGAATTAGTATTGCACATTTCCAAAACCAGATCCATGGTCCTTTCACTGCTAGATAGAAAAATGAATGAATGAATATGGATTGCACATTTTTCTAAGGCTTGGTTCATACCCAGCTTTTCTCTCCCTTTCTTTCCTCAAAGAACACTTGAGTTGTGTAAAACATGGACAATCGATTTTATCCTCACCATTCTTGCAGTTAATTAAAAGCATAATGTATTAAAAAAAGGAAAAAATCTCAATGTTCAGAGTTTAAAAAAGAACTCCTAAATCAGTACAGAAATATGCATCAATATGCAGTTCAAAGCTCCCCAGCAGTGTGTGCATATGTTCATCTGATGATGCAGATATACACATCTCTTCTCCTCATATAATAAAAAAAATTGTTTGGATTTCTAACTATCTTCTCACATCATTGCCTCTTAGCAAGTGAAGGACTGGATCGTATGTACTCAGAATTTTCTACAACCCATTGGCTCCAGAGAAACCCTTTGAATCCAGTATGTATTCCCTCTTGCAGCATACATGAGGTAAAATGAAAGTCTGGATGAAGGAAGAGTTTCTTTTTTTGGAACCTCTAAAAATTTACTGGATGAAACATACTGCAAAAATTCTGTTTACTCTTTACCCTTTTCATTACCTGCAGTTTGTTATTTTACATGTAATATCAAATGGTTCTTCCAGGTTTACTGTGTCTGGTATGGTTTCCAATGAAAGCCTCACATCACCATAGCCTGGGGCCTAAGGAAGCACAAAACGTTTACCAACACACAAGAAAGGTAATATTTTATAGCATTAGTGAACTGTAGAATGACATTCTCAAGAAATTAAATGTAACTTTTTTAGCTTCATATTTAGGCTAAAATACACTCATCACTTGAGTTTCTATGAAGAGCAGCAATTCTAAATAGTTTTTTCAAAACCCCAAAAGACAACACAGCTCTAGATAACCACTAAAGAGCATGTAATTCACCAGCCCTATTGCATGCAAATGTCTCCATAAACTGAACGGGAGTCATACAACACAGGTTGTTCGCAACTGTCCTTTGAACAGATGCAGCTTGTTTCAATGAGATCCTGTGCTGCTGATGTTCCTGTGGGTCTGTGTTAGAACACAGCAGGACTGTTGGCTTTTTAAGCCAGGGTGGTGCAGTAGTTAGAGTGCTGGACTAGGAACCTGGGAGATCCAGGTTCTAGTCTCCACTTAGCCATGAAACTCACTGAACCACTTTGGGCCAGTCTGTCACTCTCAGAGTCGTTGTGAGGATAAGACGGAGCTATGAAAGCTGCCTTGGGTCCCTCACAAGATGAAAATGGGAAAATATTTTATTATTATGAACATTAAATAGTGCTATATTATCATGTGTATGAACAGATAATATTCATTTAGAAGGACATAAGAGCCCTGGTGGATCAGACCAAGGTGATGGTCAGTGGTCATATGATGTAAAACAAATACCTGCCAAAGTGAGTCAGTGGACAAGCTCTTCCATTCATGGTGTAGAAATTTAAAGATAATCCAATGCCAGACTAAAGCTAATATTCTGGAAAAGACTTACCATCCTTTGGAGTTGACTGGTTTGCAGCCTCCCCCTTTCACCCAGGTTTGTCTTCCAGACTATGTCAAGTTTCCCAATAACTGTTACGCCTTTAATAACTCCAGCTTTCTCTGCAAACTCCTGCTTGGGTTTAAGGCAGTATAAATACTGGCGTGTATCCATGGGCTGTAAATATGTCCTTGTACCAAATGTTGACACACTAGAAGAGAAGAAATATGTTCACCTTCACTTACTGCAGATTGCTCTGGGTATGGCATTCATTTAGGAAAGAAAGCAATTTGCCTCCAGATGAAGCAAATAAATGAAGCCAAGCAAGGAAAATGAAAAGTATCTCAAATGTCTGGGAAATAGAGACAGTTTTCATGGACAGCATGATCTTACAAAGCCTGTTTTGCTAGTTTTGGGGCCTGTTACGTCCATATTAGTTTTTTTGACCATAATTCTGGTGGTGCTTAACAACCTTTTGAAAATATATAAAGGTATGTGCTACAGTTCAGAAGGCCAGATACTGAAGATGAAACTCAGATACTTTGGCCACCTAATGAGAAGGAACAGCTCACTGGAGAAGACCCTGATGCTGGAAATGATTGACTGCAAAAGGAGAAGGGGACAGCAGAGAATGAGGTGGCTAGATGGAGTCACTGGAGCAGTTGGTGTGGGTTTCGGTGGACTCTGGGGGATTGTGGAGCACAGGAGAGCCTGGAGGAATGTTGTCCATGGGGTTGTGATGGGTTGGGCATGACTTTACAACTAAACAAGAACAGTTTGAAACTGTGAAAACAAAGCACTGTAGTTTTCTTCAAATCCTAAGACTTTCAGAACATCAGGTACAATATGAAGAATGTGTGATTTCAGTAACAGATCTAATACAAGGTACAGATGATAAAGTTCACGTCAGACCATAAACACCGATAACAAACTTGGGGCACAATCCTCTTCATGTTTAGACATTAAAAAGTCCTATAGATCTCAGCACTCCCCTGCCAGGGCCTTATCCTGTATCTGCAGAGCACCATACCCCTAATCCTTAAAAGTACAAACCACAATTCAACTATAGGGGTTGTTCTTCCTGCAAAGGCTTTCCATTAGATGTTGATGGAGAAGACAGGTCCATCCTTGTAGGAGGATATATACCAAGCTATCATGAGAACTTGTCACCAGGCCTATCTAGTCCAGCACTCCATACACGTGGTGGCATCCATCTACCCAAATAAGAAGGCTTTAAATGGGAGCACTGCTGAGCAGGGCTGTCAAGGAATAGGACATTTTGGAGGGCATTCATTTACAGGGTCACCATATATCAGAGCAGACTTGATAGCACGTAACAAAAACTGCTATGCATTACTCAAGTATACCCTATGTGCAAGCATATCACAGCCCATAGCATCAGATTACTATTTAGGCCTAAAAACTGCCACCATATGAACTCTGCATCTGGATAGCAACTTGCATTATTTGCAATCCCAGTGCAAGAATTTGTTGTTTTAGCCTGAATTTCTACTTCACTAAGTGGCTAATTGCCATGAATCAGCCTCTCTTTTATGATTGCATGCAGTAAATTATTTCCCAGGTAAAGAATATTTGCTGTGTTGAGAGGCCAGTCTTGTTTTGGTAATATTGTGCAAGCAGGATTTGTTCAGAACCTGAAAGATGCTGATACCATGTCTTCAGGTCTGTTATCATGTCATTATTATGAACGAGCATCATTATCCTTGTAGAGAGGCTTTGTGAAAGTGCCCAGGGAGTCAAAGGTGTTGATATTTTTGTAGTCCCAACAATTTCAGCACATCATTTTTCAGTTCCAGTAAGGCATTTTCAGGCCTGATCTGGATGAACGCAATTGATACTCTTGTTGAACTGCCTGATGACAAAGTTTCCAACTTGGAGTTCATTATGGATAAAATAGAAAGTATGGAAGGTAGATATGACACATACTATCCAGCCTGCAGAAGAGTTAGGAGGACTGCCGTTGCCGGCTCTGTGCCGAGTGCTTCTGACTTACTTGCACACCAGAAATGGTGCACATCATTCATCTTTTACTTGGACAAAGTAATTTATGATACTGCAGAAATACAATATAAAAACTTAATTTCATGAATTTATAAAATAATACACCAAGCCATAGAAATAAATGTCCGTTCCTTTGTTTATGAAGCATTTCTGAAAATTACACAGTAAGTTTTGAACACAACCACCAAACATTGGCAGACATTTTTAAAGTTGAAAGCCCAATTATTAGAAAAAAATTGGCAAGCTAGATTTTTAAATTGATATACTTTTTCTCATACAGAAACATTTGGTTGATCTAATTCCCACAAAATACTACCACCTTTCTTGATTTTGGAAAAGTGGCCTATCTAATAGGTGAAGATACAACAGTACTGTGTTGCTGGGCAGCAGCCAGAATGGTTTGAATAATCAAATATAGCTCTTACCTGTCCTCACCTTGGCAGACCTCATTTAATTCTGCTACATTGTACATAATAGATGGTTCCAAGGACACCTTCTCCATAAACATTGGAGAAGTAGTGATATTTTGAATCTGAGCTTCCAGAAAGACTTCATCAGTCTGAAAAAGCAAAGGAAATGTCTAAGTAAAATGTAGGCTGAACTGATAAAAGCACCAGTGTTTTAAATATTTGAACAACATTAAACCACAAACGAAGTTAGTGTTCATGCCTGAAAAAATCAAACAGTGATTAAATGCGAGAAAGGTCTTCATCCCAACAGAGAGTAATAGAAGCAAAAATGTTAGTCAGGTAGAAGAGTGCCGATCAATGGATGTGGGATAACTTCAGTACATTCTTATATTTTAATATGGTGACAGTGTGGCCTTAACAAGACTTGCATATTGAGCTCTAAAAGTTCACATCAATTCAGATTTTTTCAAGGAAATCAAAGTGCACTTTAGAAATACGAAATGATCACCATACACAATGTAGGCATGCCATGCTAGATTAAGGATGCATCAGGCTGCGTACAAATAAAATGTTTAAGAGAGCCTTAGCAGGGGATTTATTTTTTAATACACATCAACTGCTATGGGGCACAGATGTATCTTTTGAGTACTGTTCAAATTTACTAGCTATAGTTCATTCATAAACATTTATCTGGTCTCTCTGTTGTAAGGGTTCACAATGGTACAAAGCTTGTTTTCCTACTACCCCAAAAACATTCCTGGTACTAAGCCACGTAAAGTAAAAATCTATTTTCTCTCCCAGTTTGATGGCTAAAGGAGTCAATGCAGAAATCGGCTTTATGTTAGGAATTTTGATTCTAGGCCTCTGAAAGGGTTCATTACCTTAGAAAGAGATTCAGCCCAGAGGGCAGTGAATCACTGAACTCAGAGGGTAACAATCAACCAAAGCAGAGCCGAAAGAGCTTTTTGCTTCTCTGCACCTCCTGCTCTGTAGTTTTGGTAAACAGTTGTTTTCAGTCTTCTGGTTGGGATGCTTCCAAGTGGGGGAGAAAAGAGGCTGCAGAGGACACAGGCTACTCTGGCCTATGCAGTCTCTTCTCTTCTCCTCTTCCAAGCAGCCTTTTCATGCTCTCTCCAAGGTGAAGTTCCCATAAAGCCATACTCTAGTAATACAATCACTGCATGTCTTCCAAGAAGCAAATCGCACTGACTCCAGTCGGACTTGCTCCCCAGCAGACCAAGAGTGATCATTCCCTTCCTGGAGAAGAATGGCATAGAATCTGGGCAATATTTTATGCTTACTTCTGTATTCCCTCATATTAACATATTCTGTATAGTTAAATTTTGTCAGACACAAAACATGAAGCTATGGAAAAACAGAAGGAAAAAATACGTATGTCTAATACATTTGACCTAAGAATAAGTGACAGGGATTAATCTTGCATGAACCCTTAAAAGTTTATAAATAAAGTGATGAATATTTTACTAGTAAATTGTATAGAAGCATTATTAAGAAATTAATGGTTCAGAACTTCAAAAGGCCACATTACACTATTAATTTCTAAATGAGAGTGCAGAATTCTATGCACACTTGCAAGTAGAAACTGCATAGTTTCTCTTAATGAAGTGATGCTACCATACAAGTTGGATGGTACAGATGCACTCTGCACAAGATTTTAATTGTGCAGAAAAGGGTATCTGGCAATCCAACAATGAACTCAAAACCTGAGGACAATCAAAGGGATGCCAGTTGATCAAGAACTTTAGCATCATTCCCCCTTACAAGCATGATGATTTCCTATATAAAGGAAAGCTCCATCAGCAAACCAGGAACTAAGGTTATCTACAGCTGAACATAGAATGGTCCCATAAGCTATGTTCCAACAGGAAAAAAAACAACAAAAAGCTAACTTGGAACTGTGTGTTGAGTGCGAAAATTAACTGTCAAATAATGTTCAGCCTGTCACATTCCATATTGCACAGAGGACTTTTAAGTGGTATTGGAGACATAGGGCTGGTGCAGATGTTAACACTAAACCATAGTTTAGCATTACAAGAACAAGCCACACTGAGGTTTGCATGCTTTCTCCTCCTTCCCTCCCTGCTTTGGCTCTGAGAAGTTCAGAAGCTTTTGCATCCATGTTAGATCGACCACAGGTTGCCATGCTGTCTGAACTCTGCAAGCATTTACAATATGATTAACAGGGGATAATGGAAACAAAGCCAACTTTGAATCCTCCTTTATGTCTGGTTCACACTAACCTTAGTTAAGAAGGGCTTGCATAACATGCTAAACTGCGGTTACTCTAAAAGAGAAGTTGTTTCTCATTTCTTTACAGCTGCAGCAGTGGAGGAGAGGGAAATGTATGAGTGCAAGGCTCTCTCAGGCTCGTTCTCATGACCCAAAACCATGGCTTAGCATTGCTCCCAAACAAAGACACACGCAAGCAAACACCAAAGATAAAACAGTTACTTTGTTTTTAAAGAAAACTACCATGTCTTTTAGGACCAGGGGATTTAAAATTTTGTATTGTTCTGGAAGACTATCCCATTGTTCCATTCCTTATGCCTATGTTTGCCCAATTTCTCATCAGTATACTTTAAAACAGCAACCATAAGCAAAAATTTAGTTGAAGGAAGAAAACTAAACCAAGCATCATAATGAAAAAGCAAGGTAGCTTAAAATGAGGCAGGGGATGATTCATCTCAGTAACATTATTTAGATCAAAGTAGCAAGATTATTACATCCCCACACATTGAGATTTGTGAAATCACGCTGTAATCACACCATTAGAATCACTGCCACATGCAATGAGGAGTTTGAAAGCAGAGTTCTAGTAAGCATGTAAAGGAAGATGAGATACAATCATGGGCTCTCTCCTCCCATCCAGTGTCTTTACACAACAGGTAACAGGTAACACAAAGTCATGATTTAGCATGAAACAAAATAACATGCAGGGTTGGATGTACTTCATGCTACCAAAAACAATCACAAAAAACAACAAATTTACACTCAGGCAATCCAAGTACTGCAACCTGAATAAATTATTTCAATTAAGGAAGTTTTCATATTGGGTTGGCTCCAGAAAAATGGTGAATGGAAAGAGAATTGCAACTAGAAGACTCCTGCAAACCATTTGTGCAAGGGCTTGACACAGCGTTATAATAAATAGGTTATTTGGTGTCAGGTTTCTGCTTGTACAAGAGATGTGTACAGGACCACAGTGTACAAGTATACAGGACCACAGAGCCCACAGGCACTGTACATCTTTCTCAGATACTGACTGGCTTCTGAGGTTTCTGTCCATATTGCCTATATATCTTCTACCACTTCTTTACAGAAACACACTCATCTTCTTAAGGAAAACAGAAATTATTAGGAAGGTGAATCTGTGTCCAATAAAATATTCTTTGCTCCTGCAGCACTGCAAGACAAACAGCCCCATCCATGTGAACTAGTTGTAGCGCATGTGCTACTAGGAACATTAATTGAACTGCTGCATTCAGCAAATAAATTCACTGTTTGTCAGAGCACTTTAATGAAATATTTGTTCAGCACAAAAGTCTGAACTACTAAATACTGCTAAACAATGGATACAAGGAGAGAGCTGATAGGTCTGAAGAGTAGTTTTGTTCTCTCCCCTCCAATTTTTTTTTAATCCAAGCATGGGGTGGGGGAAGACATGAATTGATATAAGAGAATGGTCACAACAAACATTGCTTTTCCATTATGTTTTTAAAATAATGTTAGTAACAGGCAGAAAGACAAACAGAAGACAAGCATACATACATATTTATAAATAATAAATAAAATTACCACAGAACTGAGGTCACTCTAATGGGAAAATAAAAAAGAAAACATTAGAGAAATTAGGGTTAAATGTTAAAGAAAAAAGGAGGACAACTAAGTTTCAAATAAAATGCATCATTTTGCATTTTTTTTGTATATTCTAAGCAAGACAGCATTAGTAAAAGAGGAATGTAAACCAGCAATAAAAATAAAAAGAACCATTTATAAGAAATCTTATTTCTAAATAAGACTTGTGTCAGCAAATGGTATGATGAAGAAAGAAATTATGTGGAACAGTAAACACAGTTATTGCACAACAAACACACTGAAAAACCAGCACATGCTCACAAGAGAGGCCCATTTTTATACTGAGTATTTCTATTGGAGGGAAAATAGAGTATCTCCCCTTTTTAGTTGTCAGGATTCCACATATTCCCTCGGGGTGGAAGGAGAGCAGAATCCGGTCAGTGCTGACCTGCTTTTTGTATATAATCAACAAATTGCAAGAATATGGTAAGCACCATTCAATCTTTTCCATTTGGACTTTAAAATTTCTATTTGTAGCTTTGAGGCTGTTTCAATGTTTTACTATGATATATGGTTATTTTTGTTCAATTATACATTCAATTTATTGCACACTGCCTTGGTGACAAGGACAATTGCTAAATGCACTTTTCTTCCAGTTGCAAATGTTCAGAACCTACTCTTCTACCTTATCACAACAGTCTTCAAATTTGAGGCATGCTTTGTCTTAAAATATGAAGCTTATTTCAGTGCCAATTAATATTGTCCTCCAGGCCTCTGAAATACAAGACTGTGCCATTGGCAAATGATAAGCTGAGTTGTCCATTTTCTGTCACCTGACAGAAGTCTTTTGCTATAATTATAACATAATTCAACAGGTTCAGCTTTCCCAGCTGGTGAATGCACTAGATACCTGAATAGAATGGTCCCTAACCTAGAATGGTCCCTAATTTAACATCAGTAATAACTAATTTAAAAGGAAAATATTCCACACTTCACCTCTGAAAACATCTCAGCCTTTGGACAGGAAAGTCTATTTCATAGCTGATGATGTTAAAAAAAGCTTTTAAAAATCTATTACAAACACTTTTTACCCAGTGATGATGGCAATGACAAATGGAGATAAAAATGAAAAGGAAAACAGAACAGATTTTACTCACCTGCTTTCCTTACACTTAGCCAAGTAAGAGGGCAAGATTACTGTTTTTTCCCAAGGCTGCAAAAGCTAGGCAACCATTCTTATATCTAGCATATAGGAACTTAATGCTGGGACCAGCATCCCCTTTTCAGCATTGGATGTGTTCTAGGTGGCTTAAGGGGCAATCCTATGCATTCTTGGGGGAAAAAAAGGACCTACAATTCCCAGCATTCCTTAGCCAGCATGGCTAACTGGGAATGCTCAGAATTTTCTGTGTAAACACATGTAGGAATGTGTTTAATAAAGCATGTTGTAAGTATATTTAAACACACCAGCTCTTTCTGATAGTTTTAAGATCCTTCTAGGCTTTTCCCTCTAATTTTTCTTCTCTGTTTTTGATATTTTCTATTTGATGTCTGTTTCAGCTAACGGCTAGTAAAAATTGCAGTGCTCAAGTTCCCAAGACTTTTCAAAATAACTGGAACAGGCTAGATATAGTGCAATACATGCAGAAATGAACAACTGAAAATTCACGGCCAGGAGAGGAAGAGTTTATTTGCCCAGGCAAACAGAGAAGTACATGAAATTATTACATCTCAAACAGGAGAGACATACATTTTAAAGTCCTGATTAAAAACCACAGCCCCAATCCCAAAATAACATATTTTTATTGCGAGCCTGTATTATGTACATTATTGTATATTATGCACCAAGCACAATTTTCTGTACTTACCTCAGCATTGTAGAATTTAGTTTTCACATCTAGTGGTTTGAGGACCTGTTTGAAAAAGGAATAGATACTAAAGGGAGATTTATCAGACCTCTCCATCAACACTTAGTACTACCTGCTTCTGTTTCTCTTAGTTTCTATGTATTCCCAAATAAAATTATACATTTTGAGTTTGTTGTACTAATCCAGTGCAACTTGTGCTTATATACACAAACACCAAAGCTGAATTTAGTTGAAGGGCCTAGCTCTGCTCAGCCTGCTTCTTCTTGTCCATGGGCTACAGATCATACAGCATTTTGTTTAAAGGTAAAAAGAATGCAGAAAAAAGGAAAACACATTTTCCCAGAACACAAGTTTTGTTACATGAAAGGCAACATTCTGCACACTTAGTACAGAAGTCTCCTTAAAATAGTGATACATTTCTGAATAAGCAATATTCACTTGTAATGATTCTTGAAAATAAGAAATGCAAACATGCCTCTCAAAAAACAAGGTCAAAACTACTCTTTCCTGGTTGCTACAACTGGAAATGTCAGCCTTTGGGCTGTTCAGCTGTAAGCAATCATACACTCAACCTCTGGGCCATCTTTCTAACTAGGACTATACAATTTCTGCATCTGCAGTAAGGATCACTACACTCAGTATCATCAAGTATCAGACATTACATGTAACAAATTCATTTAAGTGTTTTAATTTTGCACACAAATGATTCCGTCTTGATATCAAGATAGACTGCAGGACTTGAGCAATTCTTATGGCAAAGCAGCATCGGCTCTGACCTGGATGCCACAGAAATTGCAAGATCAAAATTGAATTTATTAAGGATGTAGCTTGCTTAGACCATTCAGGATACTTTTTTACCCTCTACAACCTCAGGATGTGGACACGATGTTTGAAGTTTGAGGCCTGCCATCTGCTCAGTGGATCCCTGCCCTTTCTGGCTTGCAAAATCTGCCAGGGCTGAGCTTCCAGTCTGAAACTGATAAGCTGATACCTACTGTCTACTGTCCCAACAAAAGGCGATAGCTTAGCCTTCATTGACGATACCTAAACTGGACCCTACTCATTTTCACAGCTTTCACCCTGAGTCAAATTTACCATTTTTGTGCAAAGAATTGGAGTTCTTTTTTCTCAGAGCCAGGAAATGTTGCATTAAATTGATCAATTGGATCCACTTCAGTCTGACTTATTCCCTGGCTTGAGGCTGGACAATATATGGTAGACGACCCAAACTAGAAAGTAGATAGCATAAGGGGTACACAATCTTCTCAGTGATTTTTATCTGTCTGAGCCATTTCTCTAAGGTGGGACTTGGCAACATAGTGGCTCCAGTCCTACTGCAGGGACAGATTTGGAAGCTGGTGCTAGGGTGCTTCTGTTCCATTGCATAATCACTGACCTTTGGGATGACTTGGGGTTCCATCTTGTTTACCCCCTCCCCAGTTTTCAGCATCTACATGAAATCACTGGAAGAGGTCACCAGGAGTTTGGAGCTAAGGTGTCATCATTATGCACTATTCTTTTTCAGTACTAGTTCCAAGAAGGTAGTGGAAACTCAGAACGAATGGAAGCACTTTTGAAATAGAAGATGGCAAATAAGCACTTCTACAGGCTAGAAGTACCTGTAGTTGGGATGATGACCAAAGCTGGATAGAGATTTGCAGCCAGATTTGATAAGGCTGCACTCCCTCTGAAAATCTAGTCTCTTAGTTTTGGAGCTATTCTAGATTTAGTGCTATCTATGGAGGCAAGGACAACATTGGTAGCTAGGAGTCTTTTACTAGCTTAAGTTAGTCACCTGCAACCCTATCTGGGAAAAGCAGACTGGGTTTCAATTAAGCTTATGTTGGTTACATCCATACTGTAATGCCTCTATGTAGGCCTACCTTTAAAGGCTGATTAGAAACTTCAACTGGTACAGAATATTGCCACTAGGATGCTTGTGAAGCCAAGCAATTCTGTTCATATTAAATCAAGGTAAATGAAATGTTGCTTGGTGTGGTGATGATTCCAAGTTTGCTGTTGCAAGTGGATGTATCTCCTGAGCAAAGTTCCACTCACAGATGTTCCCACCAACAGACTGGGAGGTGACTTTCACTCCCTGTAGCCTCTTGTGCTCCTGAAAACCTCCCCTAAAGTGCTGTGGAACCCTCTGAAATAGTCAGAGAAGGCTGCAGAGGGAGGCTCAACTTGGTGAATTTTTTTCCACCATGCTCCCCTTTTGGATTTCAGGCTCAAGAACAGAAGGGAAAGTCTTCAGTTCATGAAACAGAATCCAAGCTAGTGCACTTGCTTGGCATCATAGGCTACTTCTTGTACTTCATCTCAGCATTGATGTGAAGTGAAATCATGCAGAGAAACCTAATGCAGACACCCTACTGTGACAGACCATGCAAAAAGCTTCCTCCATCTTGCCCCAGAAATATTATGGGCAAAGTTACTAGTTTTGTGCAGGCAAGGGAAGAAGCGACTGAGTAACAGAACAGGATTAGGTAACCTCAGTTACAATCAGGACTGCCAGCTTTGCTATTTCAATACCTGAAATTTGAAGAATTTTCTGAAATACATCTTCTCACCGGTTTGTGTAGTATAACTTACTGCACACACTAAACTGAAAGACAAAAATGGTTTGATGGGATTTAATTATTTTTCAGTCTTGCATGAATTCTAAAGTAGAGGGGAGAAGAGGAAGAGATGAGTTTAAAAATGGCAAATTTATAATATACCTTTATTAGATTTCTGAATGTATGCGATAACATTTCTACTAATTGGAAAACTAAAGTCAAAGAATCGGGAGAAAGTATTAAGGTCTCACATGTGTGTTCCTATTTCCTTTACTTCATGGTGAATTACATCATCGATGCAACAGTCTTGTTTGAGTTCTGCCACTGCAGCACTTGAGGCTGAAAGGTTTAAACGCTGTGAACTTGTTTGTAGATCAGCCTTGGAATTAAGAACAGAAGCAGAGTAAACTGTGGATGAATTTTAGAAACTCTGTTGTAGCAGTGCCTGGTGGACTGTATCTACCAGAGAATGGTTAGCAGGGAAAGAGTTCCACAGTTCCACAAATGTGTATGCAAGAGTTCATGAATTGCCACAGTGGAGATATTCTAAGGAAATTTTTATCTTTATGAAGATGAAGTAATGAATACTCAGAGGCATGATTTCACCGCGACCATCCCATATCTAAAGAAAAAAATGTGAATTTTCCTGGTTTGATACTCTAATAGTTGGGTCACAAATTCCCCCCTACTTCAGTTCTTATGAGTTCAAGTTATAGTCAGCCCCAGAAGTGAGACAGTCAGAATTAAATGTATAACTAAACAGAAAAGGCACATCCAAAATGTGCCAGTTCCAGCCATTGCTATCTAGTCCAGGTTGTTTGATTTGATTACCTATCCTAATTCAAGATCTCCAATATTTATATTCTCTAACTAATTTTAAATACCATATTTCCAGAGGCATTCGTAAGGAACATGGGCTCGATACACTGAAAGGATCTGCTACACAAACCTTTCTAAACTCAGTGAGCATTTACATTTTCTTGCACGATGGTTCATATATAATAGATTTTCCTAACTACTTTTATCTTTGGAAAGTTACAAAAACATGTTTTTAGCCTTAAAAATACCCAACAAATAGAACAAAATATACCTTTACATTCCTCTCTGCTTTCCTTTTTGGTAACAGCCCTAATTATTTAAAATGCAAAAGTTCCTTTGGATTGGTTAGCTGAAAACTATTGGTTGACTAGAAAAAATGAAAAATGTTCTTAAACACACTTTAACTACTGAATAATATCAAACATACCTTTACCAAGATGTCTTTTACCACCTGGTGACTGTCATTATGTACACTAATGTAACTCGAAAACGTCTCCCCTAAGAATATATTTCTGTTCAAAGGAGAGAGAGAAAAAGAGTACTGGTAAAACCATTGCTGAAAAACAGTTAAAATATTTTATGGTCCACCTCTAACAAATGCATACAGTTGTGGCATAGTACTCTTAAACATCTACTTCTTGGGCATTTGCTAGGAGACATGATGTTGTAGGTACTATCTCAGTACTATTCAAAACTGTAACAAAGAACACAGCAGTTGTTTCTTCTGTTAACAACGCCTGTAGTCACAGCAGAAGGCTGAAGAAGGGGGGTAAACTGAACCAAATTAAGAAAATCTGGAGTTACCAATGGCAGCAGACCTAGATGCATGCAAGAGGGTTGCACTGGTTTTAAAAGGGAGTTTAAACAAATTTAAATAAGATATCACTAGCGATTAAATATAGCTAAATATTACTTCTGTGTTCAGAGAAAGCATGATTCTGAATATTTACGAGATGGGAAAGTTGTTACAGAAGGTCATGATTTAACAAACCTTTATATCTATAAGCATTTCTTACCCAAAGTTCTGAGGCAAAGTCAACATTTCTCCAAGCATTAAAGTTTCTGCTCCTTTTACAGTAGAAGGATCATCTTTCATTAAATGGTTAAATAGATCTCCTGTAGAATTGTAAAATTATATGGCAGGTCAACTATATCTAGAGTTGTCACTTGATTCACAATTTTTAAATGCTTGCTTTTAAACTAACTGTTTAGCTATATACTTGATAGTGCATTGTTGAAAATCGGAAGCAGCTAGCATCTCTTCTGGACAATGGCAACACAGAATGACAGAATTTAAAAAAACTGAAGTGAATTTTCAATATGTATCAACAGTAATTTGAAGAGAGAATTTACTTCTCTTCCATAAATGTTATTCTTAAAAGAAAAGCCATAGTAGTTTGGCAGTTTAAATGTTCTCTTGTCATTGGAAGAAAAAAAAAACAAGTTAAGCTTGTTTATTCTTCAGTCAGAAAAAAAGGAAAGCTGATGTTTGCATGTGCAGTACCTTTGGTCCAACCACCATTGCATTCACTTTACCCACCAGTTCTGAATTTCAGGGGATCCCCTGGCAAGGCACCCCAAATGGGCTACCTCCCTCAATAAGGGGAGCTAGTAATCCTATCACTACTATCAACAGCTGCTCTTGCTCCTTCTCCTCTTCCTTATCACTTGCTTCCTTGATAGATCAGTGAACAAGCAGGAACAAGTGAACAAGCAGAGAGTGGGCTCCACTGCTCAAGAACACACAAGAACACAAGAAGAGCCATGCTGTGTCAGACCAAAGATCCATCCATCCAGCACTTCCATACACATGGTGGTAAACCAGCTTCCCGCGGGATTTCTCAATCAAGCTGAGTGCAAGACCTCTCCTGCCCAAGCTCCTCAGCAACTGGAGACAGCATTTAGCCAGCAAGACTAGTAGGTACTGATAGCCTTCTCTTCCATGAATCTGTCCAATCACCTTTTAAAGCTATCAAAATTGGTGGCCATTACCACCTCTCTTGGCAGTAAATTCCATATTCAGCTATACACTGTGTGAAAAAGCACTTTCTTTTTTTTCTAAACTTTCCCCCAGTCAGTTTTGTGGGATGACCCCAGGTTTCAGTGTTATGGGAGACGAAGAAAAATATTTCCCCTCCCATTTTCTCCACACCATGCATTAAGCACCTCTATCATGTCTCCCATTACTCACCCGTTTTCTATACTAAACAGTCCCAGTTTTTGTAGCCACTCCTCATAGGGGAGTTGCTCCTGGCCCCTGATCATTTTCATTGCTCTTCTCTGTATGTTTTCCAATTCAGTAATGTCCATATTCAGGTGTGTTGACCAGAAATGAACACAGTATTCCAAGTACAGTCATACTAAGAATTTGTATAAGGACAGTAAGATCTTGGCAGTTTTATTTTCTGTTCTGTTCCTAATTATGCCTAGCATAAAATTTGCCTTTTTCACAACAACTGCACATGGGTTGACATTTTCATTGAGATCTCCACCACTAACCCAAGATCCCTTTCTTACTCAATAAGTGCTAGATCAGATCCCATCAACATATACTTGAAATCAGAAAGTTTTGCCTCAACATGCATTACTTTACACTTGCTTGCATTGAACAGCATTTGCCCTTTTGATACCCATTTCTCCAGCTTGGAGAGATCCCTTTGGAGCTCTCCACAATCCCTTTTGGTTTTAACCATCCTCAATAGTTAGTGTCATCAACAAACTTGGCCACTTCATTACTTAATCCTACTTTCAGATTATTTATGAATAGGTTGAAAAGTATCCGTCCTAATACAGAACCCTGTGGGACTGCTGGTCTCATCTCTGCATTTGAAAAAACTGCTGTTTATTCCTACTCTCTCTTTGGTTTTTTAAACAATTAGTGATCCATAAGAACCCCTCCCCCTTTTTATCCCATGACTGCTTAGTTTGCTCAGGATCCTTTGGTGGGGGTCTTTGTCAAAAGTCTTTTGGAAGTTCAAGTAAACAATATCTACTGGATCGCCACCGTATAGGCCTCTTCATATACTGTGAACAGCCCATTTCCACCACAGTCCATCTCCATCACAAAACTACCAGAGTTTTTTTTTTTATTTTCCTTCCCCACTCCTCATCCCTTTGTCCTTTTGTCTCTTTTTAGACTCTAAACCTGGAGACAGAGATTGTCTTCATTATATTACTCTGAAAAGCTGGTCTGGGAGACTTTTTGGCTAGAAAACAGAGTATAAATGCTGTAAGCAAACAGTTTTCTGATTCTAGATAGAACATGGTACAAGCACAAAGGCAAAGTACTTGTCACAATTTCCAGACAGCCATAGTATTTGATACTGCTATTCACTGACATGCTATACAATCCTTTTCGGACTATACCTCCTGGCATTTGCAGATACTTACAGGCTTAAAAAACTATCTCTGGAGTGTAAACCTATGAGAACTTCTAGGCATTATTAAACACCAAAACATCATTTACCTGGCAAATCTCTCTCTTCACAGGTCACAGGGATATTGGTGAACAAGGTAGGCTTGGTCAGCCTCATTACTGTGAATTTAGAAAGCATATGCAATATTATTATTAGAGCATCATAAAGAGCTCAACACTGCTAATCACAAGCCCTGATCACACATTGTTTTGCCTCTGGAATTCTATCCAAGGTAAGATAAGGAGCACATCGCTGCCATAGCCACTCTCTTCCATTCCCATCACAGAGGGGAGAAGCCAACAAGTGAAATGAGAGATCTCATGTTTATCTGAATCTCTCACCTTGTAATTTCCACTGAAAGCTATAAAGATAAATTATAAACAAGATTCAATGAGGGCATGCATGAAATAGGACACTTGCAAGAATTTTCTACTGGCCATCTCTTCTATCTGAAATCATATTTACTGCAAACATGACTACCTCATCCTTCAGCAAAAATCTTCAAGTCAGCTAACAAATGATAAAAACACCAATTTAAACATATAATTAAAGAGCAATTAAACCAGTGAGACACCAGCAAGACCACAAGAAAATAAAATTGTCTTCATTAGTTCCTAAAAGCTGCTAGTGTAGACACCAGCCAACTGCTCTTCAGAGCATTCTGCCACTGTGACACCAAATCCCTGGTTAACAGTTATCTAATACTGTTAGACAGAACAGGTCTCTAACAAAGTTTCAGACAGGTTAGACTGGGATAGGCATCCCTTTAGACATTATGGTCCAGAACACAAGCCCTGCAATAATGTGTATGTTCTGTATTCTCAAACAATGGTTACATCAGTGGGGAAGATAGAATGTGGAAAGAGTGATGAGAAACTGCCATTTTGTTGACATTGCTGAGGAAAAGTTATTAGGAAAACCTACAGTTGATAGGATTAATTTGATTCATAATAATCAGGAGTTCATATGAATAACATCAGTGTTGGGGCTGGCCTTGAATTTCTGATATCATGGTATGTTTTGGAGGCTGTTGTTGCTCTTGATTTCTTTTAAACTAGAGAACATATCTGGTTTTCCAGAGTTTTCAATAGCCCTTACATACCTTGATACAGAAAATCTTTCAGGCAAACATAGAGAGCTGTCAGAGTTAGACACATTGTGCTTGCCCTATCTAAGAGAAGTGATGTCTGCTGACACACCTACACACGGCTCATGCCATGAAGCAGAGACCATTACACACAACACCTACCTGAGGATGGGTTGCTCCACATCAGGGAAGAAAGGCACTTTTATAACTCAGTCTTCTGACCTGCTAATATCCCTTAGCCTTAAACAGAGGTATGTGAATCTGTTACTTTCATTTACTCTTACTCTGAATTTTTAAAATCTCAACTTCATTCTTTTAGGTGGAGAACTTTGCAAATGTCGGCAAATTCTTATCAAAATGACTAAATCCTATTCTTACCCACCCCTAGCTTCAAACTGCAATGGACTGCAAAACTGTCTGCCGGTGGCTAGAGATCTTATTGCCGGTTTCAACCAAACAGACATTATTTGACAATATTTAAATTATCACTGATGGATGTGTCAGGAAAAAAACTGCATGGAATTACAGAACAGTAGAGTATGAATGGGTCAATAACTGAATTGGCCCAACTCCTTGCTCAGTTAAGGTGTTCACTCCTACGGTCCCCTTAGCATGCACGCCAAGTTTCAGTTTTCTAGATCTCATGTCCTGATACTATGGTGCTAACAGACGGTCAAACTTTCATCCTCTTTTAGTATTATATAGAGTATCCTAACATATTTTAGCATAATTTAATGATGATAAAGATTTTCAAGGGTGTAAATACTGACAATTACATCATACAAATGCCAGAAAAAAATAGAAAACGTTGAGTTGCTTCTTCTTGTTATTTTGTTTGTACTGAACACAAGAGAAGAAGTGGGAAAATTGCGCTTACTGTGCAAGCAACTAGGAACACAGTAGATGTAAGTACTTGTTGAAATGTAGACAGAATATGCGTATTCCCAAACAAAAAAAACCCAATAATCAAATATGAACATTAAATGAAATATATGTATTTTATGGTGCTCATTCAGGATTATACTAATCTTCATAACATGTATAACACTGCATTCCCCATAAACCCATACATTGACTGTACCTTTTGTAAGCACTGTTTGGATCAAAGATTCCCTGCAGCACTCTTCTCTAGAATGTGTGCTCATGCCCAATCAATCCCAACCTTCCCAGTCAAACGTACATATGCTGAGGACAGTAGAATGGCTTTTTACTCAACAAACCCACCAAAGCTATAAGTATTTTACTCTCTAAATTTCCTCCACTGTCATCAACAAGATGCTGGGAGGAACTTGATGCAAATGAATATTCATAGTTTCTAAGTTTTTTAATCAAGACCTAACAACTCAGGTGGACTTCAACTGGATGGTTTGATTAGACACACACAGAGAGATGTACTATTTTATGCCAGCATTTATAAGTCAATATAATTCCTTTGAGAAGAACTGATTCAACTATTTAGTTCTGTGTATCACTGTCTTATTTTTTAAAAAATTGATTGTAATGAGTTTTTTAGCAGAAATCCTCAATAAGTATCAAACATTTCAATTGAATTCTCTGAGAAGAGTAAGTCGTGTTAATGATAAGACAACTGTAGATACAGTTTGATGAACCAAAACGGCAGAAGTCCTTACCATTCCAATTTTTAATCCTTTACTACAAACACGTATTTTATTAGAATATGAAATGTATTTCCAAACAATCATATCTACATGGTGTGTATATCTCGAAAGGGCTAAGAATATCACAGAAGTCTCAACCCTTCAGCGTATGTAACAGCTGGTAAGGGGACAGGGAATATCTAAAGAGTCATCCCATGCTGCCCAGCCATGAGTCAATTAAAACCTTAGTGACAAGCAAATGCATGCTAAACATAGAAAACATCTTTATTATTTAGTATTTTAGACAAGTAATTTCAATTGCAAAAGACATAATGGTTGAGATGCAAACTATCAGTTCTTTCAATGTATTATTCTGACACGTGGCATTATTTTTTCAAAGGACATCCGCTGAAGTATTTAAATAGTTTCAGAGGGCTTAGAACAAAGCATAATCCAGTCTGACGGAGATCAGTTCACTTGAGAGAATGCTTTCATTACGTCACCAATTTATATAGCATCCATATAGTTTCTAAAAATCTAATCAAAGGGTATTTACATAGATGTGACTTGGCTCTGAGATAGCCAAACAGGCCAGTGAGATTTCTTCTCATTCTTGATAAAAATGTGGATTTTTCTGGCATGTGTTTTTAAATCAGAATATATACTTCATTAAAATGACAAACTATGTATGATACCATATTTGTGAACAAACAAATTCAATTTTCCCCTGAGGTTTAATCTTTCTCTAATGGCATTGGCAACATATTCACAATACAGCATATCACAGAAAATTGAAATCTGGCTCTCACATCTCTGGATTCTGGCATTACAAGATGGCAGTTCACTATGTTTGATCATCCTGTTGAGCTTTATCCAAATGTCTTCTAATGTCTGATTATTAAAAGTTGAAGGTTCAATTATCCACTGTGCTCTATAGAATGCATGTAGTTTCAATTTTTGTAAGGTACTTTGCAGTTCTCTAGATAAAGGAAGAATCTGGTCTTTAAGCTTAGAGTTGGGAAGAGAAACACTCCAGGATCTCCTCAGGTTCTGTCTGCCCTTTGCTAATTGCTTTCTCAAATTGTTCAAATCAGGTTTTCCATACTCTGCTTGTAAACCCCATACAGTTTTTGTAACAGCCTGAAATTCCTTAAGCCCTTCTGTGCAGTCGTAACATGGAGAGGTGCAAATACTTTCTTCAATTGCAAGATGTTGCTTTATTTTTTCTACTTCTTCAGCAGAAATAACTGGAGGTTTTCTTCCAGGCTTGAAAGGAGTGTTGCACAAATCATTTGGAAACCAAGGTATGAATCTTGGTTGCTGTCGAACTGAAAATTCCTTTAGTGCCTCTTCTGCCATTTTTTGCAATGCTGCAGGATCCTTTTGCCATGATCGATAGTGCAGGATCACATCCATGCTTGCACAATCAGAGTCCACATGTTCTTACTTTAAAATTTTCTTGGTCAGTAGCAGCCACTAATAGCTATCATTTAAAAGAATCTTATGCCTTGTGTTGTGCAGATCAGAAGATAAACAGGACCTAGAGCAGAAGTATTGCAAGTAATAAGACATGCTAGCAGTCCTACCACCAAATTTACTATTATTCTGGTAAAACTATCCAGATTTTTACTAAAAAGTGTTAAAACAAATACAATGTACTACAAGTATATGCCATATATACTAGAACTCTCTAGTACTGAGACAGAACAGCTAATACGTGCCACAGATGCCAGTGCAGCATCCTTTCAATCTAGTTAACAGCTTTTTCTCTCCAACATCTAGAAGCGAAATGCTTCTGTTACCACCTCAATTTAAATCAGTGCTCCTATAGGCTCCTGAGGAAGCAGGCTGTCGGAGTGGCTTCGCAAGAGGCAGGGAGCAATATGCTATACAATTTTTTCTTGGCCAACTAAGCTTCCCTGGTTCCAAACTGTATGGACCGCAAAGTCCAGTTAGGGAAGTCTAGCCTTACTGGCTGAAGATATTATTGAAGACTTCAACTACATGGCCAGATTTACAGGTGCAATCATACGGGTTTTACCCTGTTAGATGGAAGTCTTTGATCTCAGAGGCTTCCAATTAACCAATGTGCTTTTGGCTACTGCTTGCAGGGGAGGAAGAGCAATGCAGGCAATTTGTCCCTCCGTTTTCCTTTTTTGTCTACACAGCTGTCTGAGTCAGTCTAAAAGTGGGGCTGGAGAGACCATAGGATTCTTTGTATCCTAGCTTTTTCTCCCCCCTCCCCACCTACTAGAAAGCTCTTTTTTGGACTTTGGATTTCCTCCAAGGCCACCTTTGTGACCTCACAAAGCCACCAAACTGGTTCTTTCTGTGGTAGCTGCAAAGAGATGGGTTTGGATTCTAGCATTTTGTTTCTAAGTTTGTAACAGCCTCTACAGCTGTTGGGGGGTACTCTGAAGTATTCAGTTGTGACTGGGACACTCTCTCTGGACTACAGGATTCTTCTCTAAATACATTAAAATTAATGTTTTTAAAACACAATAACCCTGAGGTACGCACCCTGAGAATTCATTTAGGATGCATGCCAAGTTTCTGGTGTCAAGGTTTCACAATCTTGGCATTATGCACTGCTGGGCAGTCACACAACTCTTTTATCATAGAATACACACACACACACACACACTATAATATTATATTTTACATTATGACTATTCTAACATGTAAGAGTTAAGAATGTTGTCAAAATGATTTAAGATTGATCATGTATGGTTACTTTTTTCTTTAAGGCAGGGGTTTTTCCAGTCCTATCTTGAGCTAACAGGGATGGAATTTGGGATCTTCTAGATTCAAAGCATGTGCTCTTCCACTAAACTGTAGTCCCTGCCCAATCTCCACATATCCTTCAAAGCTTCTCCTGTTCTACTTGTACAGTTCCTTTCAATGGAGTACAACTTTTGTGTAAATAGATTTGATACTAAACTCAAACCCCTTTCTTTGTGGTAGAGGAAGTCACACATCAGAGCCACAGGTAGGGACAGCAAACTATAAGAGGGGTTGTTCTTCTTATCTGATGCTGTAGGTGAACCAGCTACAACAGCTGGTATTGCATCACTAAGAAAGGATATGATTGCATTGCAATGATTAAGGGATTCCCTCCTGAGAAACTGATTAGATCCAATACTTGATAGATATATTATACAAGGAAGTGCTCTATTTTCCAACATGTCACATTTGAAAAGTAGATGGTAGAGATCCTTTATTTCAACACATTCAGGAGCCATCTGAGTCCCACATATTCTACACATCATCCATAGCCTTGGAATATTTATCAACTATGCATATCTGAAAGCTTATCTTCTACCAGCACTAGTTTACATAGTTTACAATTGTGCAAGCAGAGGAAAGGCTGAGAAATTTAACATTTCATAACTGATTTTGCAGAGCAGCAGATGCACCTCAATAAAACTATATTTAAGTACCCACACTATTAATCATTCCCCACAGAGTTTTTATATTTTGGACTGGGCCCTTCATTTTAAAAGTAATCTGAAAACATCGGGACAAGCTGGCCACCAGTGTCACATTTCTCCTTCATAGCACCTCTCTCTGACTCACACAAATAAAATTTGAACTTGATTCATGCTTCCTATTTGTTAAACATAACTTTTGCATACCTTCTGCACCCCAGAATAAGCTATGCAACCCCAAATCATGCATCCTGTCACCCAGAAACTGTCTCCTAAATGCCTCCGATGGAATTCCGGTTCAAAACCTGCTTTAACCCCAAAAGGCGCTACTTTAAAGCCTACATATTTAAAGCAAGTTGCTCTTGCCTGGTATAAAGGTACTGACTGGATATGTCTTTTAAAAGACAGTTACCAGCTATATAATTTAGGGTGGTCTAAAATTTACTTTAGGAAACAGAGATATACAAACTTCACTTTCATATTCACATTTCTTATGTACCTCTGCACTGAATAAGGAAGCAGGATCCAAGAACCAACTTCAGCCTCATTTTGTATGACCCAGTAAATAGTAACCACAAAGAAGCAATCCTTCACAGCAATAGGGGGCAGGGGGAGAATGTAAGTAATATTCATAAGCCTTTTTCCTGATTCCTCCCAATTTTAGTTAATTCATATATGGCACACAGTTTGAGTCTAACTCAACCTCCATTCATTTCAATGCATGTAGTCTTAGTAGGTCTAGGATTGGTTACAATCCCATGCACCCTTCCTTTAACTTTTTTTTTTTAAGGCAAGCAAACTTCCATAAAGCAAGGCACAGCACGGCTTCTCTTCTCAGCGGTCGAAGCACCACTCCCTTCTTCTATCAGGAACTAATGGCGAATCAAGAACCCCCAAACCTCGGGAACGTCACCTCCTGGGAAATAAATGAAACCAGTTCGCGGGGAGGCAAAACCCACAACTAAATCTTACAAGTAGGCACAGAAGCCTGTAACGCTAACAATTCTACCCAGTCCTTCGAGGATCCCACTAAGGAGCGATCCCCACTTGCACTCCTTCTGATCCCTTTAGGTGATGTTGTAGCCTCCGCCCCTCACCCTAGAATCAGATCGAAAACAGAAAAAAGAGAGGCGAGGGCCAGTACCTTTCAGAGCCAGGAGATGCTCCTGTTTGGGCTGGGTGACATCCATCGCCTCAGCCTCGCCGCCAAGAGTCTTCCCTGTTCACAGAATCAACCGAAGAGAAGCCGCCTCCAGTCGCGGACAAAACTAGCCCAACAAAAGAGGAAAGAACGAAAGGAACAATCTCCGGCTTCGGCCCGCTATTTTCTGCCAGTCATATTTCTCGCAACGCAAGTCACTGCCGTATCGCCAGAAAAACTGCAATCCCCAGCGTTCCCGGAGCTTCCTCGCCGGCTTCCGTACTTGAGTCCTCGCGTGCTCTCTTCTCCAATTCGCGTCGTGGAATCTGTGCCTTACTATTATTCTTATTCTCCTTAGACACCATACGTTGTCAGCGTGATGCACGATGGTACTTGCAGTCTCCTCCTAACCTCAAATTCCTGGCGGCTTGTAGTACGACAAAAAACCGACGAGCAAAAGATAGCTGACGAGGGGAGCGGGGCTTGACGTCGAGCACGGCCGCCATCTACGGCTCTTTCCGGTGACGTCGTGTAGCGCCACCCTCTCCGTCGCCAAGGGGACGTCCGCTGTAGGAGTGGTGTGGAGGCTGCTTCTTCGTCTTTATCCTCCGCTCCCCAAGATGGCTGCGCTAAGTGTAAACAAGGTCGGGTTTGGAGCGGGTTTGGATGCCGGGAACAGGCAGAGCCGGAGTCCCTCCGGGCCTGTGGTGAAGGTGAGGACGGCGAGGCCGGGTGGGTCGCCTGCGTCATTTTGTGGCGAAGCGCCTTTGTCGCTCGCAGTCTTTGGGGGCGGGAGGGGTTGAGCCCCTGGAGAGGCCGGCCAAGAGAAAACGGAGAGGACCCGCCCTCTTAGCTCGCTTTGGGTTTTCGTGCGGTGGCATCCACTAAAATAGCTGTTGGGGGTGGCTTTCCGCAGGCTGGAGCGGAGCAGAAGGGCCAGCCCTCGTGTGGCTCCTTCGCCGGCCTATCAAACCTGCTTCTGCTGTTATAACCAATAAGCGCCTTCCGGATGTGCTAAGATACGGTACGGAGCCTTGGAAAGATGTTTTGCTCTTCTTATTATGTCCTGTCAAGTCGTCTCTGAGTTTTGGCGGCCCTATGAATGAAGGCCCTCCAGATTTATGATGCTTTACACAATCTCTATTAGACTGGTTGATAATGATAAAGTAGGTGGAATAGAACAGGGACGAGTCATATTTAAGAAGGAACCTTATTTTTTTTCTGGCAAGGTTCCTTTGCTTTTTCAGTTTACTGAGAGGTAGCAATTAAAAAGAAGAAACTTCTTAGGACTGTAAAACAGGTAATATATTTTCTGCTTAAGCCCTGCCTGTTGTGTAGATGTCATAGGAATTTAGAACAATAGGCGGGAATGCAGTTGTCAGTGCATTAGAGGTGCAGAGTACTAAATTAGAAATGTTTCATTTGAGGAATGAAAGTCTTGAAAAGCCCACTGCAGTTCACTTTAAAAACCTCCAGAGGGCAGTCATTTGTACTTTTTTCTGTAAAGACCTCTCTTGGGATCAGTTCTTTGAAAAGTTGTCTCACTTGCTTAGAGGTGAACATGTACTGAGATTAAGTCTATAAATCTGCACCCATTTAGCTCTGAGTAAGCCTCTTGGGTTTGGTTAGCCATACTTCTGAATAAACATGTCTAGAATACTATTTTGTATTTTTTTAAGGAAACGCTCAATCCAAACCAACCAGTAAGGATACTCTTTGTCTAATATGCTTTAAGATGTGGACTGCATCTAGGACAAATTGAGATTTTTAGTGTATAAAGCCAGTACGTTGGTCTGAGAATTAAATGGGTCCCAGTGGGAGGATGAGGCCTGTCTTCACTCCTCCTTTTGTGATATCTGTTGGTCATATATGCTGTGCACATTCTTGACCATTTAAAACTGAGCATGTTTCTCTGTAAATTGTAGGTTCTTGAGTGTGGAGTCTGTGAAGATGTATTTTCACTTCAAGGAGATAAAGTTCCCAGGCTGCTTTTGTGTGGTCATACTGTCTGTCATGACTGTCTTACTCGTCTTCCTCTCCATGGCAGAGCAGTTCGGTGTCCTTTTGATCGGCAGGTTACTGAGTTAGGTAAGACTCTCTGAAGTTAAAATTGGTGATACTCATATGATATTAAGGTGCAAGCATAACTTGATTTCATCTAGTTCTGTATTGTATCTGTCCAAATGATAAATATATAAACCTGTTTGAAATATCAGAGGATAGTTGGATATCCTGAAGCAAATTCCTGCTTAAAACAGCTTTCCTCAATTTTGTACCTTCAGATGATTTGGACTACAGTCCTCATAATCCTTAAACATGGTAGCTGGGCAGCATGAGGTTATGGAAAGGCTGGTTTAGAATAAAAGCACTGACTTTTGTTGCAAGGCAATTTGGAAGTTTGGATTGTGCATTTCAAAAGGTTTAGCTCTGTGGTATGCTGAAAAGTGAAAGTATAGTGCAAAGACTATAGAAGCTTTTAGGGAAGCAGAACCTCATGTGCAGTATCATACATTATCTAGCAAAGCTTTGGCAAAGCCTTGTGAGGTAAGCCTGAAAACAGCAAAGAAAGTAAGAAGACTCCTGCTGAATTGGACCAAAGGCTGATTTAGTCCAGCATTTTGTCACTATATGGCTAACCAGAAATCTATGTGAAGCCCTGAAGCAGGACATGAATCAGGATCTATGTTACTGGGTCTTCTCCTTGATCAAGTTAACTGGGAAGTAATGATTTGTTTCTTTAAGTGTGTGCCATATTTCATTCACTCAGAACTATGAACTTTATGCATCCATAGTGATCTTGTACACTCATTGCTTATGAAGTTAAGTTGACTTGTGCTTAAATTTATAATCCAATATATCTGGTGACAATGTTAGACAAATTTTAAAAAGATTGATTTGAGCAAGGTTGTGTTCACATTAAAGGATATTTATTATTTATAATTCGTATTTCCTATTATGTCATTGACATGCATTGACTTATAAGGAATAATGTAAGAAAAATGCATGTTCCTGTGTTCAGAAACTTACTATCTAAATGTAATTGGTAGACTAAAAATAAATGAAGAAGCAAGTGTAAAAGGACATAGATATATGCAATTACTATTGCTTTTACTGTGGTGAATACTAAGAGATTAGGGTTAGGGTGTTAATGGTGAAGGTGGGTTTTGATAAGGGAGGTGAATGAGATGAGAAAGAGGTGACATTGCACAAATGTTCTGGAAGGGATAGGGCAATTAGTGAGCTGTTGAAAGGAGCAAATTTTTTTGTTTGTTTTGGTTTAGTCCTTTTCAGATTCCTCTTAAATTAGGCTGTGGTGGAACCATAACAAATATTTGCAGAATTGCAGTACCACACCAATAATAAAATTGTGGGTTAGTTTGTGTTCATAAACATTACCCTCAGTGGGATAAATTAACCTAAACACACTGGATATAATTAAAGCTAAACAAACTGGGAAGAAATCGACAACATGTCTGTTGGGGGGTAAAACTCCAGATCTAGCACTGCGTTATTTTTCCAGATATTAAGAGATTGAGACAATACAAGTTGTCCTCATGCCCCACCCATATTTATTAAATTACTGGATATCAATTTCATGATTTATTAGTCATTTTCTAACTTGTACACAGCCCCTTCCTAGGGGCATATAGTTATTTGAGTCAGGATTGGCTGTTTCTGTTAGTGGTTCCTGTCAACTGCATTAAGGATCTGCATCATGGAGGTTTGCTAACTATGGTGCTTATAGAGCCCCCTTCCCCTTTTAAAAATTTCTTGGTAGTCTTTACAACGAGAATGGTGTGCCTTCAAAGTGGCTGCATTGAGATGATCATATATTGGCTTACTGAAAGATGAGCATGAGTGTTAACCTGCTCATGCAGCCCCTTCATTCCTTCCTTAATAGCACACAGCAATCAAATGAAGAAGTCTCTCATTTACATTAGTTAATTGCTGGAAGTTGTTTTAAGATCCTGACTTATTCCAAAGCTAAAAACCTTGAACAATTCAGACAAAACAGGAAACTCTGGTTATATCAGGAGTTGCTGTTTGGATCACTACTTGTGCAGAGGGGCTCTGTGGGCTGGGAATGGTTTGTACATATCTTGGCTGTCCAGATATTATTGTTCAAATTAGATGAATGTTTCTCTTGCAGGAATAGTGTTGCTTTTGATATCTTGCATTACACATTGCTGTGATGCTTTCAGTAGTTTGGGTCTTGTAGTCCAACTCAACAGAATCTCAATATTAAGTTGTATCCTAAAGTGTGTGTGTACCACCAGGCTAGAAAATAGCCATTTGACTGACAATTAGGAATCTTTTATAGGCAATTAGATAGGAAATCTTTATTTGAATTGATCTTAGTAATGTGTAGCTTATAAGAAACAAGCATAGGTTTGTTTGGTCAATTGGGTATGTAAATTTTTGAATTTGTTTGCAAGGCTGAGAGACCCATTTCAGTACATTGGCATGGAGCAGAGTAGAACTAGAAGCCAAGTTATACAAGAGAGAACAGTCTTGGGAACCACAAATAACAACTAATACAAGATCAACAAAGTGTGTGAAATATTCCTACTGATGTCTGTTGGTCAATAGATTTTTTAAAAATTCCTCTTTTTTATGAGACAATTGCAGCTATCCTTTTGGAGTTTTAATCTAGTTTCTTCAGCAGTAGCATTCCTCTTGATCTCTGTTTCTGAAAGTAAACTTGTGTTCTGGCTCAAATGTTCTAAGGGATCAAAGAGGATGTTAGATGAATAAGTGACAGGTATGTTGAAATCTGTGAGTTTTGTATTTGGTTCAGGATTGCCCACATTATTGCTGTTTCATTTTTGATCTTTATCCTCCCTCCTAATTAAGTTTGATGCCTTTTCTAATGGCAGGCTGCCAAATATGATTGGATTGTCAAACTTAGAATGTGTTATTTATTGCATGAAATAGGCATATCTATGAAATCTTGTTTATGCGGCCTGTGGCAGAAGTACATAACTTTGTAAGAAACAAGACAATACTCTAAATGGTTACTGCATTTTTTGACATGAATTCATATGGACTTACTCAAAACTGACATATATTTAAGTACTATACTGTAATCCATCCATGAAAACATTACCATGTGAAAAAGTGGAAAATCTGTTGTCCACAAAGAATTTATCCTGGCCCCCAAAATATTTGTGTATATTAAATAAATATGAAGGTTGCAGAGGTTGTAGCCTCTTTGGGGGGGGTACTATGCATCAGCCGCTTGCAAATTTGGTGGAAATACCATATTTAATGGAAGGTTTAAAATGAATAGGACAATGCAGCCAAAGATCAGCATTTTTGTGCACCATTAATTGTTTTATTATCTTCCATAGAAACAAATTATCCCAAAAGGGTCTTAACTTCAGATTTTGTATCAGGTTACTACCCTGTAAAGACATGTAAACTAGCAAAAGACTTTCACAGTGCTGTGCCACCAGGTAACACAATTTCAGTCTAGTATGTTTGATATATTGAATCATGAAGACCTAGGCTGTAGTGTACTATAAGGAGGTCTTAGGGAGGGCTTGTGCAAAGACTTGCACAAGCAGAAGAAAATCTCTGGTTTTGGGATCTCTTTTCTGATGTATCATTCTTCTACTAGGTAAGAAATAGCCCTACTTTAAGGCTTCTACTACCAGAAGGGTCCCTTCTGATCCAAGCTAAATGCTCAACGTTATGTGGTTTTGATGGCAATCTCATTGACAAATTCATCTTCTTTATTAGAATAAGTAGAGGTTGATAAGTAGTAACATCTGACAATAAGATTTTTGGAGATGGTCTCCGAGCAAGCGAGCCCCCACCTCCCTGCTGGCACGGGCCGGATGGATGGCCATGGCGGGATGGATCTGTCCTGCTGACTGTAGTTTGAGGACCCATGCTTTATACTTTACTTTGTGAAGTACCATTTTTTGTGGTGTTCAAATATTCTTTAAAATTTAAAGACTCTGACATTTGTACACATCTTGTACACAAAAACATTGCCTGTTTACTTGTAACTTAATTATCATTGTTAATGTAATAAATTGTTCTGCTTTTATAATATCACTAGTCAGTACAAAGAGTGTTTTAAAGTACCAAGTCCTTGAGTTGAAGAAAAAGTAAAGAATAGAATAATTTTATTATTTAAACCAATGAATAATTGGAGATTACTTCCTAAATTATTTTATAGTAATTAGTCAGGACAGTTGGTACAAAGAAAGCATTATATATAAGCAGAAAATGGTAAAATTCAGGGGATAATAATGAATGCATCTGATTGATTATTCTTTGTTTCAGTGACAACACTTTGGTATTTTCAACCTTTCCCCCCAAAAAACAGGTGATTCTGGAGTCTGGGGCTTGAAAAAAAATTTTGCTTTGTTGGAGCTCCTGGAGAGATTGCAAAATGGCCTTGGTGGTCAGTGTGGGACAACTGAAGAGGCTATTGGCCTCTCTGGAGAGGTAGTAGTAACTAACTTTGCATCTCATTAGAAATATCATGTTCACTGTGGTGATGACTAGTCTTGTTTTAATACTTAAGTTTGATTGCCCTTCTCAGTTATGTAAAATAATTGTTTAACTGTGTCACCATTACAGCTGGTTGCAGTGTTAATACATTAAGATCATTGTGACTTAAAGCCAAACTGCATGTTCAGAAATATTAAGTCATACAGACCTTCCTGTACTGTATTACTCCATATTTTAGTTGTAGGGGAGAGTTTTTGTTTTTGAACGGTCCCTCATGTCAAACAGTTCCTGCACACAGAAAGAAAATCTATACATTTGGGAGAGAAGATTTGGCTTGAACTCCTCTCATCCTCTTAAGCTGTTAGCTTTCAGTAGCCAGTAAATTCCTGACATAGGAAGCTTTCACACAAAAGACCCCCTGCATATAATCTGAAGCAGAACAGTCCTCTTAGCTATGGAGGTGGACCTTAAATCAAGGATTATATATTTTGAAGAATAGTGTGTTAAAGTTTTAGAATAGGCACCCTTAATGTTTAATTTCATAAATTGGGCAATGACTGGGATAGTGTTGGAATTCCAGTCTGTAGCCAAGATAAACTTTTATAGCTACTACTAAAATCAGTTTTGATTGAGCACTTATTATGTTCTTAATGAGCACCAAACTTAAATGTTGAATTTCAGATGTGACGGTATAATGTATTTGCGTTTAAATTAATTTTTCCTATTTCTGTACATGTTTTGCCCTGATACCTGGTATGATGAATGGCAGTCTAAAATTATTTTAATAAATCAATAAAAAGGATGATAAAAGATGGCAACTGTGACAAGGGACTCTATTTATCAGCTGATATGCCAGCTATGGCCCTATTAGGAACTGTTTGATCTAGTCAAGATAACCTCTTCCTTAATTCTTTCTAAACTCTGTTACTGTAATGTGCTTTGTCTTGCGCTGCCTTTAAGACTAGCATGGAAACTCCAGTGCAGGTGCTACAACATTAATGGAGGCCAGGAAAAAAAACAGCACCAGCTTATTCTGATTACCATATCCAGGCTGATCTGAAAGTGCTGGTTATTATCTTTAAAGCCATAATAATTTGGAAGTAATATATTTAAATGACTGCCTATGTTTTAATCATCACCAGAGGCTCTGCCCATCCACTGTTTAAAACAGTGACTCCATTTCTGCTCTTGTTTTCTTTACACTTGTAGTGCAGACCCTAAAAAAAACTTAGAATTTTTATTCAAACTGGCTTTTCCTGAGTAAGTAGTTAAATATTCCACATTCAGTATCTTCAAGCTAGGCTTAATTCATACCATTTTTACAGTGCTGTTTTGTATATTAATATATGCTTGTGTCCATTCCCTTTAATATTTGTGTGTTGCTTTATAATGGTATTTTCCTGAGAAGTGAGAGGCTGGGTATGTATTTATTGAGTGAATAAATAAATGGAGTGTATGTTTGTTTCCTATTAGTGCATTATCCGTTGTGATGAAGATGAGACCCATCTTGCTTCTGTGTACTGCACTGTGTGTGCCACTCACCTCTGTGCAGAGTGTTCCCAACATACTCATTCTACAAAGACACTAGCAAAACACAGGCGTGTTCCACTTGCTGATAAACCTCATGAGAAGACCATGTGTTCTCAGCACCAGGTGCATGCTATTGAATTTGTGTGTCTGGAAGAAGGTTGTCAGGCCAGTCCTCTTATGTGTTGTGTCTGCAAAGAATATGGAAAGCATCAAGGCCATAAAGTAGGTTTTTCTCCACTCTTTATTCTACAAGTTACATCATTATTAATACATGACTATCTGTGTCTATATTTTATTTTATGTATTTTATTTATTTGATGATTTTTTTTGTATTTTATGTGTGATTTTATTATTGTAAGCTGCTCCGAGGCTCATGCGATGGGGTGGCATATAAGTTGTTTAAATAAATAAATAAATAAATAAATAAATTTCCTGTCAATTAATTATCAGCCTGTATTTCATTCTGTTTCCTGCTCTTTAGAGTGCTGCTTTACTAAAATAATTAACTGCATTACACTTTGGAAGACTGCCTTTCTTTCAAGCTGTTTACTGCAGGTCCATGATAGGACTACAATCCATGAATATATTTGTTGTTTATTCTGTAATCCCATTTAATTTTCTGTAGCATCTCAGAAATGTAACATCCTTGTATCTGAGTTCTTATTTCATACATCTGTCAGGGTCAGTGATGCTTCTTAATTTCACTTAGTGATATTAAACATATATTTTTTTAAATTATACCCCACCATTCTGAACTAATTGCTGTAACCAATGGTGTCATTCTACAAATTCAAATAGAATTAACATAGTTCTACTGAACCTTCCTGTTGTACGATTGGTTGTACACGTGATTATGAATTACATTTGCACAACTGTGCTTGTAGAAACGTAACTTTATTTGGATTCTCTGCTTGAGCATAGTTTAAAGCCTAGCTGTTGCTAGTACAACATCATTTGTACTAGCAGAATGACATAGTTGGATACTGCCCTAGATATCCAAGGCAGTAGCCAAATTCTCCCTTCAGTTCTCATAATAGGTGAGGGCACAGAGGTATAGGAGACCTTTGGGAAAATATTTCAAATTTATTTCTGATGCTTTCTTCTTAGCACAGTGTTTTGGAACCAGAAGCAAATCAGATCCGTGCTTCCATTTTAGACATGGCTCATTGTATAAGGACTTTCACAGAAGAAATATCAGATTATTCTCGGAAGCTTGTTGGTATTGTTCAACAGATAGAAGGAGGAGAACAGATAATTGAAGATGGTGTTGGAATGGCTCATACAGAACATGTAAGTGAACTTGCTTTACTCATTCTAACTGCAGTATTTACTTGCAGGAATATATAATAAATATATTATAAATTATATTTATATCCTGCCTTTTCCTTTCAAGGAAGTCAAGGCATACAAAATTGTTCTTATCTTCACAATCCTCAATAGATTGTGCTGGGAGTCTGTAACTGGCCCAAAGTTAGCACCATGGCTGAGCGGGGACTAGAACACAGATTGCCCAAGTCCCAGTCCCACACTCTTAAACACTACTCCACACTTGCTATAGTTATAACATCTGAAAAAAACTAAGCTTTAAAAAATCCTTTCTTTGGTGTTTTAAATGCAGGAATATCATATGTCGTGAAAACTTTTCAAGGTAACTTCTCATAGGTGAATTAATATCAACAACGACCTTCTACAAAGACTGGATAGAGCCAAGAAGTAAACCCAATTAACTCACTGGGGAGAAGCATGACATGCAGGAGATCCTGCAGTCACCAGGAGAACAGGCTTGCATATCTCCTTGGAGAAGCCAAGAATAGATTGAAGCCAGGCATGAGAGCAGAGCAATTTCATTTGCCATAATCCACTCCCTAACTTGTAACTTTTCCCCAAATGATTCAGCAACATCTCAAGAATGAATACTGTTATGTCTCGGGAGAGATGAATTATATGACCCAGCCAATAGAAAATCTGCTAACCAGCCAAATGCAATTTAAAGTCAGAATTGGGACAAATATAAAGAGGATAAATCTACTTTAGTCAGTCTGAAACAACTTAATAGCCTGTCTCTTTAATTTCATAAACCAGGTCCCCGGTACTGCAGAGAATGCTCGTTCATGTGTCCGAGCCTATTTTTCTGATCTTCATGAAACCCTCTGCCGCCAAGAAGAAATGGCACTTAGTGTGGTGGATGCCCATGTGCGAGAGAAATTGATCTGGCTTAGGCAACAGCAAGAAGACATGACTATCTTGTTGTCACAGGTTTCGACCGCTTGTCTTCACTGTGAAAAGACTTTACAGCAGGTAGGGGATATGTAACGCTGCTCAGCCACCAAATATGCTGCTGAAATTTTGCAGTGCAATTGCAACAAATACATGATTTTTGCAGTCATGAAAACAAGCCCATGTCTTATTGTAAATTAGAATTGTACTCTGTGGAGGATGGTTTTTAACAACAGAATCATAGCTTTTTGTTATTATACCACTGACTTTTAATGGGAAATTGAACTGGGAAAGGTGCATATGTGGTCTTTGGACAATGTATTGTCCACTCCTGCTTTAAATATTTATACAGGGAAATGATTCTTAATGAACTTTAAAACAACAATACCTTGTTCCATGTTGTGTCAAAAATGAAAGAAAAGAAAAACAGCAAAATGGTGTTAGCAGAACTTTATCCTCACTACTTTTTCCATTCAAGGCTTTGGCAACTCATCAAATTCCATTTCAAGTAACAAGACATTTTCCTGTGTTCTTTCTACTGAATGTAACAATCAGTTCATTGTTTCAATAAGTATATAATACTGCCATATCTTCCTTAAGGTCAGTTGTGAATAGTATATGAATTCGGTTGTTTGATTAATGCAGCAGAGATTTATATACATTTTAAATTTAGTTATATTAACTAAACTTAAACTAACTAAACTTTAGTTGAACTAAGTTTAACTTTTTTTGTATATGGAAGATCTTGTTCTGTTGGATTTTAAAATGGAAACTCATAGGTGATGCTATGTTTGTTGAATTAACCATGGCTGCTGCTGCTTCTTTTTAGGATGACTGCAGAGTTGTGTTGGCCAAGCAAGAAATTACAAGGCTTCTAGAAACACTTCAGAAACAGCAACAACAATTTACAGAGCTTGCAGACCACATACAACTTGATGCTAGCATTCCAGTTACATTTACAAAGGTATGAATCTTTCATATTTCAGCGGCTTCAACTCTGTGAGCATGAATCCTGATAGGTAAGACATTTGTACTTATTTTCTCTCCTTTCTCTTTCTCTGCAATGCACACATACAAATTGGCTTTAAATTTGGAAAACTTTAAAAGTAGTTTGTGACCTCATATAGGAAAGTGTTTGAGTGAGGGAAAAGCTCTGCTTTGTGCTTAAAGGTATCTGTTAGTTCACAATCCAGTGCTAACTGTCCAGCTAAATTTTTAAGGGTAAACTTGCAATGCAAGGAGCTGTCCTATCACACAGAAGGATTTCTTCCTTTTGTTTAATGTTCTGTCAAGTTATCCCAGATGGAACTGAGAATGTGGGGGCTGTTGCCTTCCACAACTCAAAATAGTCTTTAAGCTGTTTTTGGTATTCTTTTGATTGAACTAACCAGTGATGAAGACTATGCAGCTTCTGAATTGCAAAGATTTAACAGTTAGCATATTTGTTAGGTAACAGAATTTCTTTTACTAAACTATTTGGCATGTTATTTAAAAGGCAAAAATGGCAACAATTCCGGTATTGAATTGTGCAGTATCCCAAATCCCAAATAGAGTCAGTGTTACATAGTTCTTAAGAGCATGGAACTGGGACTTAGATCTGGGTTCTAGTCCCTGCTTGGCCATGGAACCAGCTGGGTGGCTTTGGGCCAGTCATAGACTCTCAACCCAACCTACCTTGCAGGGTTGTTGTTGTGGGGAAAAGACGGAAGAGAATAATGTAAACCACTTTGAGTTCTTTATAAAAGAAAAAGGCAGGATATAAATTTAAGAAAGTTAAAAATAAATTACCTGTTCAGATCAGTGAATATGTGAATCAGAACATTTTTATGCATTGTAGCTTAGTGGAGAACAATATCTATAAACAGTAGCTGGCACTGAGCAGCACAGTTGCCTGATATTCTGATACAGAATAGTGGAATGGATGTATCTCAAGCAGCAGTGTAAGATCTCTCACTTCCACAGGGTGAGGCAGCATAAGTAGTGCTATTAGCAGAAGGATCAAATTAATCATAATACCACTTGGAACTTACCTGAATTTGTTCTTACTCTTGTCTCAGGGCAGAAACAGCATCCTTTAAAATGAAATTTGGTTATCATAAATACAGTACTTTCTAAGAGTTCTAGAGCACTTTTGTACACCCAGACACTTCTGTACTTGACTAGGGATCACTCAACTTCTGTCTGCAACTCCTCAAAAATCTTTGCAACTGGAAAGTTGTGTAGTTGTTATTATCAGGCATTGGTTCAATCAAAAGAATACTGAAACAGCTTAAATGTTGCTATTAATTGTCTTATAAGGCTACTGCATGATTTTGGCACTTCATGAAACCTAAAACAGTAACTTGTACCCTAGAAATTAAAATGATTCATCACATCAGATTTTTCCTTGGCCACAAAACCTGGAGCTAAATAATGTTCTGTGGAAAACAACATCTTCAAAGCTCTATCTTTAAATCTTTCTGCTACAGGACAACAGGGTACACATTGGACCAAAAATGGAGATTCGAGTTGTAACCCTTGGATTAGATGGAGCTGGTAAAACTACAATTTTATTTAAGCTAAAGCAGGATGAATTCATGCAACCTATTCCAACCATAGGCAAGTAACAGTGATTTTGGAAACAGAGACCTTACATATAGAAGTTTTGTTAAGACTGTGTGATTGAGTGCCTTTCCCTCTTCCCCCTGCTTAGGTTTTAATGTTGAAACTGTAGAATATAAAAATCTGAAGTTCACCATTTGGGATGTAGGAGGTAAACACAAGCTAAGGCCTTTATGGAAACATTATTACCTCAACACACAAGGTAAGTGTGCTATATTTTGTAAACTTGACTTAGTGAAATATAAAATTGGTAATGAGAAACCAAATGTTTGTTCCAAGCCTGCAGTCCTATGGACATATGTCTCTGAAAGTAAGTTCCATTGAAATCTAAGGTGCTTGCATATTGTGTCATCTTGTTGTCTGAGTGATAGGCATAAATATGGCTCTATGCCACAATTATATATTATGAGATTGAAACAGGATCAGACCCAAAGTTCCTTACCGAAGGAACAATTTTCATTGGTTCCTCCATCCCCTTGCCACTCATTTACACTACTTCCCATGCTTATTCATTCCCCTCTGTAACAAATTGATGTGGGGGAGGGTCAAGGGAGCTGCTGTGTGGATGCAGATTCAGTGAAAATTGCCTTCTGACCCTTACCTGTGAAGTCCTTGGTCAAAGTTTCTGGAGCCACCTACTGTGGTTCTTATTTTTCTTGTAGTTTTGGATTCTGCTTCAAGCTGTTGCTAGTTTAGACATCTATGTGATGCAATTTGTAGAGAAAATGGTCTAATTATTAGTGTGTAATTTGGAAAATATGAACAATCCCTAGATGTTCAATTTAAGATTGAAATCTGATCTACAGAACAAGTTATGATACCATGCTATAGGATGACACCGTTACAAAATGTAGCTGCCTACTTGTTTTCTTCTTGCAGCTGTGGTGTTTGTTATTGACAGCAGCCACAGAGACAGGGTCAGTGAGGCGCACAGTGAACTTGCCAAACTGTTAACAGAGAAGGAGCTGCGGGATGCTTTGCTGCTGATCTTTGCCAATAAGCAGGTATGGTGGGCCCTTGTGACTCTTCTCCTCTCCCCATTACACTTTATTTTGCTAGCATGAAATGGGAGTAGGAAAGAAAATTAAAAATTTGTATTCAGTTTCCTTCCTGTCAAAACAGATCAGTTTAGTGATTTGTTTACTGGATTGCTATAGAATTCACTGTTGTTTATAGAATCTTAATGAAGGCTGGGTCCCCACTTCCACAGGAAGCCCTCTTTGTGAGGGAGATGGAAGGCTACATGGAAAGCATTCAGCTTGACCCTTTCCTTGACATAGCTAACTTCTCTCCCATTGATCCAATCAGAAGGTGGTCTGACAGGAGCAACAAACACTTGGTCTGGGCAGACAGAAAGGTGCTTTCCCTTTGGTACCTTCACTGACTATAAATAAAGCAGACCCTCCACTAAACTACAACTCGTACATGTGGACAAGGTGCTTGGACAAGTTCATGCAATCACCTCTGTGCTGGATTCTTGCCCCCCCTGGCTTATAAAAGACAGCAAGAAAGGAACAACCAGCTGGGTCAAGGAGGTGATTAATGCCTCCTAATGTAGACATGATAAGATCACTTCTGAAAACATCCTCCCTTGACCCAGAAGATCTGAATAACTTTAGGCTGGTAGCAGACATCCCTTTTCTAAGCAGGATTCTAGAGAGTGTGGTTGCTAAGGAACTCCAGGTGCTCTTGGATGAGCCTAATTATCTGTGCCTATTTCAGTTAGAGTTCAGGCCTGGTTTTGGCACAGAAACAGCCTTGGTTGTCCTGTAGGATGACCTATGCTTGGAGAGAGGTGGGGTGGGGGGGGGGGAGTGCTGGCCTGTCAATACTTCTGGACTTCTTGGCAGTTTTTGATACCATTGACTTTGATATCCTCCTGCAATGACTATCAGAGTTGGGAGTGGGGGACATTGCACTGCAGCAGTTCTGTTCCTACTTGGAGGGCCATGTCCAGAAGGTGGTGCTTGGGGAATCCTTTTCAGCCCTGTGGATTCTCAGGAGTCTGTTTTATCCCCCATGCTGTTCAACATATACATAAAACTGCTGAGTGGGGTCATCTGGAGTTGAGTACGTTGCCATCAGTATGCTGATGACATGCTGCTCTAGCTCTCTTTTCATCATCAGCAGGTGAGACTGTGGATGCACTAAACTGATGCTTGACTATGACAATGAACTGGATGAGGGCCAAAAATTGAAACTTAGCCCACACAAGACTGAGATGCTGTTGGTGGATGGTTCTTTTGACTGGATGAAGGGCATTCAACCTGTTCTTGATGGGGTTGCAGCCCCACTGAAGGAACAGGTTTGTAGTTTAGAGCTGTTCCTCGATCCATCAACATCACTTGAGCTTTGGGTGGCACCTTCTACCAGCTTCAGCTGGTAGCCCAGCTATGCCCCTATCTGAACAGGGATAGTGTGGCTTCAATAGTCTAAACTCTGGTAATCTCTAAACAAGATTATTCCAGTGCACGCTATGTGGGGCTGCCCTTGAAGATGGTTCAAAAGCTGCAGCTGGTGCAGGGTGCAGCAGCCAGATTAATAACCAGGACCCACAGTCATTAGGCCCTGCTCTTTGATGTCGCCCAGCCTGCCATCTTTATCCAGGGCTGTAAACCAGCTCCTGGGCCAAAAGTGGTTGCCTTTCCTGCTGTCTGCTATGCTTTGCTGCTGTAAGCCAAATCGTATAAAGTTGTGACCAGCATCTTCTTCAGTACATTGCTCTGTATTCCCTCCCAAATCTGCTAGCTGAACTCCCATCTTTTGACAGAAAGCTGTTCCGAGAATAATATTTACTCTGAAATTACTATCTGCACATTTAACAAGAGTATGATTCTTCTTTACAGGATGTAGCAGGAGCACTATCGGTAGAAGAAATCACAGAATTGCTGAGTCTCCACAAACTCTGTTGTGGCCGTAGCTGGTACATCCAAGGTTGTGATGCCCGGAGTGGCATGGGACTGTATGAAGGACTGGACTGGCTCTCAAGACACCTGGTAGCAGCAGGTGTATTGGATGTGGCTTAAGCTCCTGTTGAAATCCATTAAGCTTGAAGAGCGGTTAATTTATTTGTGCAACTTGAGATGGTCAAGCAAACTTCTAAATCTGTTTTTTCTAAAGAAAACAATGGTTTGGCTGGAATGGAAGGTGTGGTACAATGTGTATACCATTCCTGTAAAATACAGTAATTGAACAGAGTGGCATAGTGGATTTTCAGGAGAGGTTGAAGAAATGAAGATCTTCAACTACACTACTAAACAAACTAATTGATAACAGTACTTTTACAGGACTTTACATTATTTGACCTCTCTCTTTTGAGAGTTGGCCTTGTTGCATTCACTTTTTGAGATCTGACGTGGACACTGTGTGCACAGTTTCTTCACATTACCTGAAAGGTCACAACTCCTTTATTCTGGTTAATAGCTCTACTTCTTAAAAACAAAAGTCAGATTAAGTCACAACTTTGGATCCAGGCTATGAGCTCTTTAATGCTTTTCTGATGCTTTACCTCAACATTATTTTACACACAGCTTGTGTGAGGCTACCATCAAAAATTTATATAGACCACATGCTTCCCTGCTTATGTTAATAATTTATTCTTTATTTATAGAGGCTACCTTAAAACATTTATTGCCAATAAAGTAGACACACATTCATGTTAAGTATAGGAGAACTTAGGAACAATAATCAGATATTATAAATTTGAAAGCCTACTAGTTTTGAAATTGAGATTCTGTCAAGAATAGGACAGAAGACGTAATAAGTTATTTGTTTTAGCAATCTGTGTTATTTGACAGTCTGGCAGATTGTTCAATGATATCTTTCTCTTCTTATTCCTTCCTGTTATCTGTCTTTCCTGTGTACTTAACTGATGGTACATAGTTGCATAAATCTTCTTTTCATCCCAAGATCAGGCATGGTTTATCTTTATTCTTGATGGCAAATTAAGTAAAACCTTGGGAAGTATAACATCCCTATTTATTGAACATTGAAACAAATTTTCTCTCCTGTGTTATATTGGGTGCACTTTCATTTCTTAAGCATAGAGTGAGCAGTGCCTCAAATTTCGACCTTTACTTTTTTTTCCTGTACTGGATAAATTCTGGTATTAGTTTGTTTATGGAGAACTTCTGTAACAAGTTCTGTAGCAGTTCCCCTTGTTAAACTTGATCTGTTTAGTACTAGGTTTAGTAATCATATTTTGCAGTTCATATTTAACCTAGTTAACAATAGCATAATAAAACCAATTGTCAGCAGGCGGTTTTATCCTAGTGCTTTGATGACGTAGGACACAATACTTTGATGGGACATTTGAAAAAGAAGACTTTAATAATTTTCTGCAAATCTGTTGATAAAGATTCTGCAGAGCAGAGCTTTTAAATATTTTCTATTTTGTTATTTTGAGGAAGCATTCTATATTTTATACCATAATTGAATAAGAGGCCACAGTCTACTCTGCTGTTGTCACGGGTTCTGTCCTCTTAGGGGAAGATGGCTGGATGAGGCTGGCAAATCTACAATGCTATGGAGCACAGTTGTATGTTTGGGGGACAGATTCTCTTTCTTAGCAATATGATGTTCTTCAAAAATGGATAAACAGCTCCCCCATATTTTCCCTTAGAGAACAACATTAAGTCATTCATTAAACAATCCTTTGGAGTACCAGAATGTAAACTTGCCCTAAGCACCTCACTAATAAAAATGTTGAAGTTGATTGGTTACACATTGGAAGCCTGGGCCCTGATCATCAGGAATTCCATTTGTGCTGTTGCATGGGGTGTGGGAGGAGGAACAGCTTGAAACTAGAGACTGAGGCACAGAATGGGGACAGCAGGTAAAGAGCTCAACTTTGGAGGCTGGCATTCCTCTCTACATCTTGGTCGTAGAAGCATCCAAGAGTGCCTGCCCATGCCATTGTGGGCTTCAAACTTCAACTGTTCTCCTTATTACCCAGCAGGTGGGCTGGGGAGGGAATTGGCTAGCAATCAGGCTGCCCAGTGACTGAATCCATGCCATGCCAAATTATGTAAATTGTAACCAATACAAGTTGCTGCAATTTTATAATTCATGCCAGGCTAAGAGTATTTGCTGCCCTTTTTATCCTCCCTGTTTGTACTGCTGGCATAAAGCATGTCTAAAGAAACGCCTGTTCACTGCTGTTTGCTGCTGTGGACAAGCCCATGCTGTGTTCAGTGGGGCTTCCTCCTGGGTAATAGTGCAGAAGATTGGAGCCTTTGCTACCTTTCTGCTCCAACTTCTGAAATGTTCCATGTAAGTTGTTACAGAAAAATGTTATCAGTGTTGTATTTCTCAAAAAGGAGGTGAAAATGCCTCTGAAACTGAGCAGAACTGTGCAGTATCAAGCTCTGAACTGACTGAGCACCTTCAAACCCTTGTTGGTTTCACCTAATGGGCTAGAAAGGAATATTGCATAGAGTAAGTGATGAAGTGATGAAACTTACTAGAACCAAAATTATACTACCTATTTGAGGTATGATCTTCAGGGCACAATTCCTTCCATGTTGGCTGTTCTAGGCAAATGGAATAGTTTTGCATTTCACAGCTATTCTCATTTCAACTGAAATCTTGGTTACTAAATCCTACTTTGATACAGTGAATGCCTATAGCTGTCCAAAAAACAAAACCCACAAAACTTGGAGATTACTTACTTGCAGCAACTTTTCTTCAACTGATAACATGCTCAAAATAAACTACAAGGTTAGACTTAATGATTTTGGTTGAAAAGTCAGTGTTTGAAATAATCTTGAAGGCTTTCTGTTATATTTCAGTGAAACCAGACTTCAGCTTCTAGGTTTTTATTTTTAACACTATTGAAATGCATGACACCACTTGATACACAGCAGTTGGAAAAGCTGAATGTGAATCGTTAGTTCTTCCATGTCTTTCACTGCTGTAGTTCTACTGTTTTGAGGCTTTGCTCCTTGCAAAGCACTGAGTGTTGATTTTAGGATGTTGTGGAGAAATACTTGTTTCTGGAAAACCTGTTTTTAATACTGATAAAAACCAAGCTTTGCTACAAATGTAGTGTGCTTGCATAAAAGTATTATTTAACTAAACTCTATTCAAGTGACTGTGAAGTATTGCGGTTGTCGTCTCAATTCAAGTATTACCAAATACTCTAAGCAACTTGTTTGTATATAACTACTTCAGCTATACACTTAAGCTTGTTTCATATATTGTTGAGCTTTAATTCAGTTTCGTGTACTGATGTGTACCAGTTTTTTAAAATGTCTCATTCCAAGGAGATTTTTTTTAAATATAAGCTGTTTTAAAAGCAGACTATATTTGAATAAAGACTTCTTTGTAAAATAGTTGGGTCATAGAGTCTAGTTTAACTGTGAAACTAAAATGCAACAGTAACTGTAAAGAAAGATAACATCTTGCTGTAAAAGTAACATCATAATATATTGAGCTTCATTACTTGACACATTCTAACTTTTAACTGTGTGTTATGAATTATTTTCTAATTCTGGATCAGGATGGATGAAAGGATGGAGGTGAGTTGATTGCTCCAAGATGTCAATGTTTTGAAACTACACTAGTTGTAAAACAGCTCTCAAAAAAGAACAGCATTTGGTTTAACAATCATGTTCATGCAGTTTCAAAATGTCATTGGATGCTTAAATAAAAATTCTTTAACCCAAAGTTTGAATGGCTTCTCCTTTCTGATGAAGCTGATTTTTGCCATCTGCTTGTTTGCTTGTCCATTTGTTCTTTTTCAAGATGATATTTGATGGTTCCAGTATTGCTAGAGTATTAACAGATCCTACCAGTTGACTGATATATTTTTACTGCAGTGAGAAGGAAAATACTCCCACTGCAGTGACTGAGATATATGCATGCATGCTACAGTTTTATACACAGACAGCATTGCACTACATGAGCAATCTTGTTCTGAGATGTGCAAAATAGGTGGGCGGGGCTCACATCTTGCCATAGTTCTTTTTCTACATTGCCTCCTAACTTCTACAGCTATCAACTGATCTTATTCTATTTTTTCAGCATTCTTTTTAAACTATGGCACACAGAATCAAAGCATTTTCTTTACTATGAAAATAGAAATATAAAAATTGCAAAGATGCAAATACAAAAATTTTGGAAACTGCTAAGCACATGCACAAGTTGGGATGGGCCACATTGTAACATATGATTAGCTTTGTAATATTGATTGAATATACATGTAATACAAATCTTTGTATTTCAATGATAACAATACATACCAAATCTTAATTTGCTAGTCACTGGATTCTCACTTTTTGGTAATTAACATTTGATCTCCTGCCAACAGGTTTTCCACCAAGCATACACATGAATTACACAATTGTCGGATTATGTGAATTTTCTAGTATATTTTTTACCACTTTGTCAACAATGTTGGGAGAATATCACATAATGCTCATGAAGTCAACATGTGCGTATATGCATTGTGACCTCCTGTGACCACCTCCATGCAGATTTTTTAAACCACTTTAAAACCTGTTGGTTGACAGATCTTGGAAGTGTGTACCTAATATCAATTTCAAGTAGAGCTATCTTGAGTGTAGCTCATTAAGTAGAATTAGCAGAAAAGACATGCTCTAGGAGCCTTCAGACTAGGTCTATATTGCTTTATCACCAACTGGTTTCAAGTTTTAAAGGGGTAATGCGATCAGGGAAAGGTACTGTAAAAGATTTGATAGATTTTGAAAAGTTGATTGCATAACATGATCGTTTATTAGGAAGACTTACAGTTACTACAGCATGACTCTGAAAATCAAGACAAGAAATGTGTGACAATTTGGAAGCAAAATCTTGGAAAAGAAGTATCACCTTGTCCAGGGGTTCTCAAACTTTTTCACCAGGGGGCCAGTTGAAAGGTGCCAGTGCTGGGTGCAGGCCAGAAAGGTGGTGCCGGCAGTGTGCGCGGGCCAGTGAGGGGGTGGGGTGTGGGCACGCACACGGAGATGAGGCGAGGCGGGGGCGGGCACGCACGAGGAAGTGGCTTGCTCGCTTGGAGATCGTTTTCTCCAAGCAAGCAAACCGCTGCCTGCCATGTGCAGGGCAAGGTAGGTGGTGGCGTGCGTGCGCATGTGGAGGGTCCAAATGGGTATGGCGAGCCGAATCCAGCCCCTGGGCCATAGTTTGAGCACCCATGACCTTGTCAATGAGAAACTGTATGGAAGAAATTAAATTCACAACTAGCCAAGCACTGAGAGAAAATTGGTATGTTTTGTTGGTATGATACGCCAAAAGATACAGACAAAAAAGAACTATAATGGAAAATGTAGGATGGAACTTTCTACTATATGGGGTGGACTTGTGAAACAATTAAAAGATTTTGGAAATTGGTACGTGCAGAAATACAAAAAAACCCCTTTAAAACTAAGTTTCCTATGAGTCATAAAAACGTGCTTTTGAATATAATGCCAGAGACATTTTTCAAAGAATATGTCAGAGTTGTAAGTTATTTAAATATATGACAATTGCCTCTAAATGGAAAATACCAGAATCCCTGACAACTGAAGATTGGAAAAGTAAGTTGGCAGGATGTAAAATGGCAAAATTAGCTAATTATGTAACTAGAAGACCAATTGAAGAATTTAATGACAAATGGAACTTCTATTATACCCAGTACAAATAATGGGATGTAAAAGAAAGCTCTTTAAAAAGTAGGCAATCTATAATTGATTTGAAACAACTGGAAAATATGCTGGTATGCAGAATAATTCCCTTTTTTCTGAACTTCCATATTGTGCTGAATGATAGATATTTTTGGTCTCTTTGAAATTTGCAGGCTTGGATGTGTAGGTTGTACTTGTTCAAAATCTCTTCAGTTTTATTTTACTTTTTCAAATATAAATGCTTTTCTTTTTCTGTATTCTGTTTGTGTCAAGAAAATATTTTTAAAAGAACTAGCTCTACATCAAAATGTCCTATAATTTCATTTTGCTGGTATCAACAAAATACGGACTATTTTGTTTAGAATGAAACAAACATTTTGTTTAGAATTCTGTTTCATTATAGAATGAAAGAATATAATAGAATATTTAGAATATTTCTTCTGTTTCAGTAATATTGGTAACTTCTAAATTTTTTTTCTTTTGAATTTGGGGTATGATCAAATGTATTTTAGTTTTTAACATTAAGATAAACATTTCATAGATGTTTCATAATGCAGCTGACAGAGAACTTCTGTTGGAGCTTTACCAGTTTTGAGAATCAGTCATTAATATCTATTTACAGAGGTTGCTTTTTAAACTATATGCTGCAGTATGTAAGTAGTTCAAACTGTCTAGGAAATAAAGCATTTTTTGAAAGACCTGTAATGTAGCATAGTCATGGGATCCTGGTGTCCTCTTTAATTAAAGCCTCTTTTTTCAATATTCTGAGATGGGAATGCCTATCTTTGAATGGCTGAATATTTGGAAGTTCTGCATGTTTCATGTAAATAGAAAACTGACCATGAACAAGGCATGCAGCATAACTTCTGATACATAATGCATCTTAAGTTGTATTAACTCAGGGATGGGAAACCCCTGGCTTACAGAGGTTTCCCATCCAACCCATAGACACTTTGGCTTCTTACCCTGGCCTGGAAGCTACCAATTAAGCAGTAGGCATCCCCTTATTTCCACCTGTAAGGATATTCACCTTACTTTGCATGCTGCTCCTGCATATGGAATTAGGAAGAATGAAGCCAGTAGACTGTGACTAGCAGATGGTGTCTCTGGACCACTCAACAGGCGTGGTTAGTGAGAAAATATATGTTTGGTGATGTTTTAAGAACTTGCTGTTTTAAGAAACATTTTTCTAAATTAACCACTTATAAATATTTCCTAAGCCCTTGGGAATGCTGCTGCTGTTTCTTAGCGACACTATTTTGTAGGATAACAAGCTGAAAGCCACATATTATACTGGGACATGGAGACAATTCTGCTAAAGTGCTTAAATTAGAAAGCAATGAATGCACGTACCTTATATGAGGAATGCAATGCCTCTTTCTGTCCAAAGGCCAAATTCTATTTCATTAGATACATTAGCAGGGCACATTCTGATGGTGAGGAGGATGAAGGCAAAAGGGGTAACTCTACCCCAAACTAGTAACAGCATATTTTACGTTACCAGCTTTACTGTCAGTAACTAAGCAGTGGAAGAGTCATCTTAAACTTTTAGGACTGGGAAAAGTATACAAAAGCAAGGAAGTTACCAAATGATTGCTGGCCTGGGAAAATGGAATGTGGACTTCTGGGAAGCCCCAGAAGACCTTATCTAGCCTCCATCCCTGTGGTTCTGCATCCCTACCAAAAACGGAGAAGCACAAAATAAATTCTAAGACATTTGGCTTTTATTTTTATTACAAAAAATACAAATAGTTTAGAATATCACAGTCACATGATAACTGGAAAGGCTGGTATCTGCTCCAATGCTTATTATAGCAGAAATATTAGTAGACATGGTATTCCTTATACTTGGAAGTCCTTCTACCAGGCATTTTCTTATAAATCTTGTTTCACTTCACTGTGATATTAATAATGCTGACATCTTCATAGGGCTTGTCAGTTTTTGGATTTACTTTCACATTTGAAATTCTCTGAACCACTTCCATCCCTTTAGACACTCTTCCAAACACACTGTGCTTGTTATCCAGCCATGGCTGTATACAGTCATATGAAATTGGCAGAGTAAAAGAAAGAGAAAAGCATTGTTAACACAAGTTATGGTAGCTACAGAGTAGTAATGTAAGCCATCAAATGTGGAAACTACAAAGACTACACAGGCCTTTCCCTGTTTGATGTCTCTGGAGGTGCTGGACTGTGATGTTGGCTAAGAATGATGGGAGTTGCAGTCCAGAACCTCTGGAAAACATCAAGTTGGAGTAGGCTCGACTACACTCTATTAAATGGAATGCTTCTTTCCTTACTGTCTTCTCCATTCCATCCAAGACCATCCTGGACAGAAGCAGGCTGCTGAAAACATACCTGTACTCAGCAAGTGCTACCTACCAGCTTTTGCGGGCTGTGAAGCCAGAGCAATATGCACTAGGCCGACAACAGAACTGCCAATCATCTGACGGGGGAGAACAAAGCCCTCCCACCCTCTCCACAGACAGATGATTGGTGCTATTTATCTTTAAAAAATTGTACCCCACTTTTTTGTTTGCTGGTTTCCAGGGCAGTTGAATACAAAGCAATTAACCCAGTCCTGGATATAAAATGTGAAAAAAAATGATTTGACTCGGGCTCCTTTGCCCAGCACCAATCTTCTACTGGGCCTTGCAGCCCAGGAAATGTTAGTGCTGTTTCCATCTGTGAGCACAAATGGATAGACCATTGATTGAGATCAGACCCACACAATTTTTTGTCCTTAGGCTTTTAGTATGCAAACTTTGCATGCTCACAACAAATGTGAAAGGGACATTGCTTAATGTAATCAGAGGTTTCTGTCTAACTTTGGATGGAGACCGGGCGCTCTATGCCAAGCCTGCATATCCTCTGCGCCATTAAATGGTGCTGGTGATAGAGCTGAGGCTGGACCATGCAACATGGCAGAGGCACTTACAGCCATAACTGGCTCGAAGTGCAGCACTGCACAACATAAAGCCAAGAGGCTAACTGGAGCCTCCTGAAAAGCCTTTCAGGTAAGAGCACATCTCTGAACCTGCATTAAGTTTCAGAAGTGCACGGATGTCCTCCAGACAGAAGCCGAGTGAGACCTCCACTGATGCAACTGTGCCTGTCAGCCAAATGGAGAGGGGAGCAATTCCTTTTGTGCCAGCCACACCCCCACAAAATCACCTCTCGAGCACCAGGGGCCCTCCAGGGTAGATTGGAGCACACACTACAAGAAGAGAAAGTCCTGCTCACACAAGGCTGGATTCTGCCTTTAGACTTCTTCCTGCTGCAGCAAACCATCTAAGCTCCGAGTTCCTTCTCAGAGCAATTGGGCTGTGCACCCTGTCCCATGCAGTGATCATCTCAGCAAGTGCCAAGGGATGTCTGATTTCGGCTTAATGCTCAGTCCCATCATCACCTGGCAGACTCAACCCTTCCAATCCAGCTCTGAAACATTAATGCCTCAAAGCACCTTTCTGGTCACAGAGCATCAATTCTTTTCCCATCATGACTTTTGACAGTTGCTGTGCTACTTACTGTTGGTACTACTGTCACAAAGAACTGTGAGCCATTAGTGTTTGGTCCTGCATTAGCCATACTAAGTGTGTAGGGCCTATCATGTCGTAAAGTTGAGTGGAACTCATCCTCAAATTCTCCTCCCCAGATGCTTTCACCTCCCATTCCAGTGCCAGTTGGATCACCAGTCTGAATCATGAAGCCCTGCATGGGAAATAAAAGTCATACCCTTTTATTATCAGAAATGAATGCAAGCAATGTTGTTTCTCAACAAGTACAATGATCAAAATCTCTACCATATATCCCTTTAAATTGTACTCTTTTTCTAAAGTCTACAAGCTTTGGACTTGCTTTTAAGAAGATAACCTCCTGATCATCCTTGTTGCCCTTTTCAAGCTCTATGTCATCCTTGCCGAGATGAAGAAACCAGAAATGTACAGATTAGTCCATATGTAGATGCTTGGTTAATTAAAACCATTTTTTTGCCATTTAATGAAAAATTATTGCAAGTAGAGCAACTTATTTTTGTCTGATTCTCCATCCCCTCCCCAATATTCATGCTTTTTATTTAATCATCATCCCTGGCATTTTGCTAGCAAATTAACATATTTAATTCTGATAGGTTTGGGGAAGTTACAAGATGTCTAACTCACTGTGCACTGGCATTCCCGGATGGCTAGTGAAGTAGAAGCAATGCACCGGTGCTTTTAGTAGACAAACGTGGTTTTGTTGGTAATGGCCGCTACAGCAAAGTCTTTTGTTGCAGCAGCTACTGTATCCCAATAAGTGATACACTATGGTTACAGCTAGGATCTACTTTAAGCAATGCAAATCCCTAGGAAGGTCTTACGTATGGGATGGGGCACAGTTCAGTAACGCAGCATATGCTTTGATCCCAGGCAATGGTCTGACTCAGTAAAGGGCAGCTCCCTAAGTTCTTGAGGAGCATGCATGAAGCAGGGGGGGAAATCCAATAAATAAATAAGGCATTCTAGGACCAGCAAGTCAAATATTCGAAAATCGCAATTTACATAAATGATATTAAACTCAACAAGACAGTATAATGGAACTCAGAACAGGAACATCTACGAAAAAGGTTTATGAGTCACCAGTTACCTTTATGATCCGGTGAAAGGTATGGCCATTGTAATATCCATTCCTACTGTGTACACAGAAATTCTCTACTGTTTTGGGGCACCTGCAATCAGTTGGGATTCTGTGTTATTACAATGTCTTGACAACTGTGCTATACAGCAAAATGGTATGCATGTGCAGACAGAAAAAAGTGTCATGTTTTGTATTAGACATAAGAACAGGCCAGCTTTCTGTTCCCAGTCAAGTGCCCAGGGGAAACCCACAAGCAACACAAATGAAATAGGACTCTCCCACTTATGTTCCTCAGCAACTGGAAGCATCACATAGCTGTAACACTCAGTGGTGACTGATAGCTTTGTATCCAGGAATTTGTCTAATCCTGATCTAAAGAAGGTAAGCACCTTGTGCCAACAACTTCCACAGTTTAGCTATCTACTGTGTGACCTTTCATCTGCCAGCTTCACTGGATGAATTTATGAGAGTACAATCCACTTTCTTCACACCATTTATTTTCTAAGCTAAAAAGTCCCAAATGTTTTCTCTGGTAGGGGTTACCACCGCCCCGCGATCATTGTGATTACAACACATCTGCAACATTTTCAGCTGTACAAATATCCTTCTTGAGATGCAGTAAAGAGAACCATACATATTATGCCAAGTGTGGTTGCACCACAGGTTTGTATAAAGGTTATGATATTGACCTTATGAGTTTCTGTGTTTTTCATGATGATCCTGAATGTTTGCTTTCATTGAGCTACCCACCACAGCCCCAAGACCCTTTCTTTGGTCACTTGCTCCACCTCAAACTTCATCGGTACGTAGTTGGATTTTGGGCTTTTTTTTTTTTTTTTTTTTGGTGGTGATTTGCATCACCTTCTATTTGCTTACTTTGAACCATATTTACCATTGTACTGCCCATCCTTCTCCCCATCTTCAGGCATCCCTCTGGGGCTCTTTGTTATCCCTCTTTATTCTCAACACTCAAATAATTTGGTGTCATCACCAAATGAGTAATTACTACTCATTCCTGACTTCATGTTATCAATATATGAAGAGATCCTTGGGGAACCCTACATTCCTGCTCCACTTCCAGTTTTTTAAACAATTACTGATCTCATTTCTGCTAAGTTGGTCTTTCCCTTTGTCAGAGATGACTTGAAAGTACAAGTAAACAATATCTACCAGGACAGTTCTATCCACATGCTTGTTGTCACTATGAAATAACTCTTTTTTAAAAAAAATATTGCTGAAAATTGATTTCCCCTATTAGAAGCTATGCTGGTTCTTATTTAGCAAGAATTACCCTTCTATATGCTTGTGGCTTTTTCTTAATGCTTACCATCAAAATACCCAGAATGTTAATCTAATCTGCCTATAATCTCCTTTGTTGTTCTGTGCTGTCATCACTGATTTATGGCTACCCTATGAATGAAACCTCTCCAAAATGTCTTGTCCTTGACAATCCCACTCAGCTCTTTTAAGTTCAAGGCTGTGGGATTCCCCCCCCCAAAAAACCCCTATTTTCCAGCCCTCAGGAAGAGGAATCTTGACTACATAGACAGATCAGCAATTTCACATTTCAGTTCTTAAGGATTTACTGGATGAATACTACTGGATGAAATGAAACAAACATTTCACGTGGTTTTTGTTCATCACCTGGAACTTCATCACCTCATTAAGCTCAACTCGTCAGACTGAAAATATCAGTTCAAGCATTCCTATCTTTTCTTCAAGATGCTACACTGTAATTAATGGGTAAATCTCCTAGAAGAGCATCCTATAGGAACACAGCTCTAGGTTCACTATATAATAATCATTGTATCTGTTTAAATTAAGAAACAGAAATCTGCCTTCATCATCCTGCACTGGGGAAAAATGTATACAAGAGCATGTGTACCTCAGCTGGAAAGAGATGCAATGACAGCTTCCTTAGTTTTTATTGTGTATCTTAATACAAAAGAACATGCTACTCCAGGCAGACAATGGCAATAGAGATGAGGGAATGGAGCAAAAGCAAACAAGAGGAATAGGTGGAGACCTATCAGTTATCTCAGTGCATGGCCCATTTGTTCTAGACAATGAATGGTCGAAGGTGTTTTTGTCCCCATCCAAATATAATAAAATGGAAAAATACTCATATACATACTCAACAGGAAAGAGCTTGACATGAATATCTCCCATGCTTGTATGGATAATGGCACTATCAGAAACTCGTTTGGGCCCTTCAGCTTGAGTGGCCGCCATGACTTCTTCTTTAGATGGTTTCTCATTAAATACATCTCTGTCAGAATCTGCACTTTTGGTGTCTTCTGGTTCACGTTTGGTAAACTGAAGGACAAGACAGTAGCATCCTTGTTTCTCTTGTACCGTTAAGACTCACATGGAAGATATCCAGAGAACATATACTGCAGCCCCTATAACATGCTGTAGACTCTGTACCATATTCACAGGCCCTGTCCGACAACTTATATAGTTGCTGCTTGCCATCTTTATAGCTTTCTTCTGCATTTGCAGTTGTGCCCTGCAACTTAACTTAGTATTTTAATGCTTGAATCAGCATGCTGCTCTTGCTCATGACCCTGGTCTTGAAAATGATGTTTCCCAGGAACAGGTTCTAAGTTGACTATGGAAAAGATCTTGATATCATAATAGACTTCCTGAAAATATCAGTTGGGTGTAGTACCAGCAAATATATCTATATATAAGCATTTAAATTATTAGCAAGAAGACTAAAAATTAAATAGCAAGTACATGATGCTATATATAAATCTGTGGTGTACCCACATGCAAAATGATGGTTGCCTCATCTCAAAAGGGATATGATGGAAAATACAGGTACAAAAATCAGACAAACAAGCAATCAAGGGTAGAAATGAAACCTTTTTTCTTATGAAGAAAGGCTTAAGACATTGTGAAACTTGAATTTGGGAAAAGTGGAAAGCAATCAAGTAGGACCTAATAAAGCAGTATAACCTTTAATTATACTAGGACTAAGAGATTGGAGCGAGTATTGGGCCAGCTCATTATCTTTAAAAAGCCATTCAGTTGTTTAGATGACAACGTTTTGTGAAACTACTGCAGTGCTGTTACCATTAAATGGAGTTCTCACAAGAACATAATCACCTGGATTTGATAGAAGGAAGACCAAATAGATGTATGTACAAAAATGCATATTAGAATTGGGATAATGTTGTGAGATGAAATTTCAAAGGCAAAACAGAAATAAGCAAACTATCCAGGGCATTCAATTTGAAAGAACAACCATACCATATAAAATCGATTCTTTTTAAAGGCAGTACAGATTATAGTTGGATCTGCTTGGATGTTCTGGAGAACAGGATTATCAGACGCTTTCATCTCTACAGTAATAGCAGCACGATGTTTCTTTGCTACACCCTGGAACAGAGCCAACTGCATAACTCTGATGTTTTCTTGTTTGCCGAGGATTCTAACACATCTACATATAGGAAATAAAAATCCGCAACCTCCTTAATTAAATTTCAAGGTCATCATTCCATCCACTGCTCTTGAATCAACAACATTTGCAACAATATTTTGGAACATCCTAAGTTCATTTGGTTTCTTAAAGTATAATATCCTCACAAATCTTCTATGAATTTTAGCAGGATGATAGCAATGAAACTTGTCTCACTCTGCATTCTGGAAGTTTTATCATTTACATGAAGAGTGGAAGATAAAGTTTCAGATTGGATTAATTCAGAACTAGCTAGAGAACTCAATAAATGGCCCTGTTCTCAAGACAGCATAAAAATAACAATTTATGTATACATCTATGCATATCAGAAACTAGTTGCAAAGAATCAGTTTTCATCTTCTCGGCCCTACATGGCAAGTTACTGGCAATGCTTGTATAGGATGTTGAATCCTTTTATCATGTAAAGAACACCACATTAAGTGCATAGTCTCCTTCCAGCATCAATCCAGAATGGGTGACACTGGGCATGGAATCTCCACATGGTTGGGATGCTCCACATGCTAAGTACTGTACAAATGTCACAGAACCTTTGGAAAGGTACTAACAACCTGACAGGATTTTTAGTCATTTCCCATGCAGAGGCCTGTAATGTTTGTCTATGGCAGTGATGACCACACTCTTTACTCTGAGACTTTTAATATCAAGGTAGTGTTCTGAAGGCTCAGTGTAGTTTCCTGCACAACCAAACTTTCTTATATACTAATAGGTGATTTGTTTTCTGAATGTGAATTCTAATGTATCCAAACTGGTGCTATCCATATTGAAGTCCAAAATTGGCAGAAGTAATAAATAACTAAATAAATCAAAAAGCCAGCAAGCTGTCAGTTTATTGCACTAGGATTAGTGATACAGATGTTGAAACACCCATTGCGCAGCATAAATTTAGCAGAATTGGGACTATCACATTGTTGCAGGTCTGTGGCTGTGTTCATGTAGCACAAAAAGCAAAAATTCTGAAGACTGATCTGATAATGAACGATCTGATGCACACATTCCATTCACTTCCACTTTGCTCCTCCTCACTAAACAAGCCAAGACATTTTCTTAACACGTTGTCTGAATTGAGGTTTCTGGCTTGTCATTCTTTGGCCAGGACAGAATTGCAAGACAGGAATGTTCCTGGCTTACTATTCCTGGATTTGTTATGAGTGACAAGCCAGGAATTCTGTTTTGGATTATCAGACTAAACAAACTATTCCTAGTTTCGGAGCAAAATAGGTATCAGCATGCCAGACATTTCTGTCTTAACATAAATAAGGTGTGCGTTGGTGTAGTCATTTACCTAACAGAGTTGCATGCATTTGTCTGATCAACTGTTACCAACACATAAAGGAATAATCCTCCCCAAAAGTACAATGTTCCAAAAGCTAATAAAAATGGTAAACATTCTAGTAGATCAATTTCTATTAATCGTATACATGATGAAATAGATTACATTTCTGATGTACAAACTTGAAGGAAGTAAAAAGGAACCTCACAGGAATGCTGAGGTTACTATCTTCAAAATTTCTAAGCAAAATCCCTAACCAATATTGGTATAGCTACTTTACTGTAATAATAAAAGCAATACTTACCGGTTTGTTTCCACATTTATGACCTTAATTCCCAACATTGTCCCATAGAGCACAAAGTGTCCAGTTTCATCGAAAATGATATTAATTAATCTTACAGCATCAACTTTCTCAAGCTCCCGCTCCACAGCCATACGCCGGCCAAATTCCATATCTGGCAGTTGTTGTCTCATCTGCTGTAGCTCAGTAAACATCTAAAAACACAGCACACTTACCTATGAGTGTAACTTGTCTTGGACTTAATATATCTATACCTAAAGAAGAAATCACAGTTCCGACAGTAGCCCTATTGGTTTAAATTCAGTACTTGTGAGTACAAAAGGACTCCAGGCTAATGTGCTAAAAATGCTTATGTTCCTAGAGGATAAACAGCTATCTGGCAGGGATGCTGTAGATGCAGTCTCCATGGTATATTCTACATTGAGCTAAGGGTTAGAACATATGAATTCCAAGGTCACTTCCAACTATGGTTCTATGATTAACACAATATAATTTTTTCTCTGATCAGGGAATATAACAGGGGTAGCCATTTTAATCAGAATCATTACCATAATGCACACTTTTACTATGCTCACTTTTGAGGAGCATAAGTATTATTATTATTATTATTATTATTATTATTATGGCTGAATATATAGTAATAACTTACTGCACTGGAAATTTTTAATGTATCTGGCTCAGGCTTAATACATTGATAAATATGAACTGATACTGTGTTTTAATAATTGTTATTTCCTATCTTGTAAGGAATGCTAAATGTTGGAATGTTACTACTACTGAAATAAATTGTTTGGAATGCTATGACATTTTGAAATGCAATACTCAGCCAGTTATTGCAATGATATATTGAAAGAGAATCTTGTTTGTGAGCTACTGTTATTGTGACAGCATAAAAATTAATATAATCATAATGTAATGATGCTGATTAAAATCTATCAGATACTGCAATCTAAATATGAAAGCGAGAAAAAGAACTTTTAAGGATAAGTTCTTGTATATATGCCTGCAGAAAATACCAGTTTTGAGAGAATTAAAGATCAGTATCTGTTCTGAAAAGTAAATAAGTATGTAAAAAATTAAACTTACACTCAGGGATTCATCAAAGACCCTCATAAGCTTCCCTGTTAAGAATCTGAAAATTCGGACTTTTCTGTCAGAACCAATAGTAGCTATTTTTTTGCCATCAGATGAGAAACACATACTGGTTAGGCATGCTTTACATTTAGCAAATTCATACAAATCAGTGTCTGTTTTATATTCCCAGTTCACATTTTTGGGAAATTTGTATTCATGAGAAGGCCCAGTCCAGTATTCAATCATCCCAGATTTATCAGAAGATACAATGACTTTATAGACTGGGTTTAGTCGTATCTGAGTAAGAGGGGATGTATGGAGTTTATCGAAAATATGAAGTGGTTGATTATTTCCTCGACCATCATATATGAATATTTTTCCAGTACTCTTCTCAGAGGCTGCAACTGAAGATATAGCATCTCCAGGGCAGTACACCCATTCACACTGGCCTGGGTGATACCTATAAATAAAATAGAACAATCATAACAGCATGATTTTAGGTTTAAATCATGTCAATACTCCAAACACATAAAAAGACAAGTGATAATCAAAATGTACATAACAAAGAATATTATATAGCTGCTTTAGTTCAGGGGTACAGAACTTTCAGTCTGAGGGCCTATTTCCATTTGAAAATATCTCTCAGGGGACACATTCCAGTGCATGGCTAAAGGCAAAAGAGGCAGAGTCTCTTTTTCTCATTGCCAGTAACTATGTCTCATAAGATGCCTTTCAACCTTTTACAAGAGGGAAAAGTTTGCACATGATTTAGGAACCCAGCAAAGAACTGGTGGCTGGGGGAAAGGGCTGTGACCTTCTGTGGAACCCTAAAGGGTTGAACTAGAACTGAAGAAGACAGGGCTGAAGTTCTATGCCCCTGCTTTAGTTTATTGATCTTTAAATCAGAAACCACAGATTAATTGTACTATGATCCAGTTAAATCACTACTATTTTGCTCTGTTATAGTGTTTCATTCATAAAATGTGAGACAGAAATGGCAAGACACAGACTCTTTCTTTCAGACACACACTGTAATAAGGAGCTTGCCTCCTCCCTCTTACACACAGTGACAGAAAAAGCACACATGGAATTTCAGCTATTTTAATGCAGACAGCTCTAGATATGAACCCCTTTTCATTCAAGAGTCCCCCTATACTGAAGTATCAAGGAACAACTCTGTGTGAACAACTCTGAAGCATTTGTAGGGTTCACCGGCTGGGAAGGGGACTTTGCCCTCCCAGATGTTGGACTACAACTTTAATCGCACCAATCATTGGCCATACTGTCTGGTTTGATGGGAGGTACAAACTTAATACCCCTGCAATGTAATTGTTATTTATGAAAAATGCCTCATCTTAAGGGACCCAAGTGCAATTTTAAATGAAGTAACAGTTTCTCTTTATACATTTCTGATATATTTCCTCCTTGCATTTCACAATCATGTGCAATATAGTATATTTCTGCCTCTGGCAGTTAGATTTGTGTAACCATCCCACCTTCCTTCCTCTGTTAAAAGTATGTCAGTAATTAAACATGCTACAATTTCTTCTAAACCACAAATGACTAGCTAAATAACCCATGTTATTAACAATATACCATCTTTGATCTAACCCTATTTAATTTTCATTAGAAATGAACTTATCAGACATAACTTTCTCTAATTTCCTCTCAGGCAAAGGATTCCTAAGGCGTGTGGTAATTCCATCAGGACTGTTACAAAGAGCAAAGTGAGTTACCCAAGTTTGAACATGTTGATCATATCAAAGTTCACCACATCAAAAACCTTCATTGCTTTGTCATCCCCAACAGAGCAGAACAGCACCCCTTCTGAACTAGCTGCAACACTCTCAACAACACCTATGAATCAAATCAAAACAAAAAAATATTTCTGCTATTACATTAGTATATAAATATTTAAGATGACACTACATCACAAACTAAAACAGATAAAGATACACAAGGCTGTAATCCTACATATGCCATACTTGTTCAATTAAACTCAACAAGACATAGTTCACAGGTGGCAGAAAAAGGACTTCACTGCAAGACAGGGCTTTAAACAGAATGCAGAGCTACTGCAATTTACTTAGCTCACTGCAGTTTTCCACAGGGTTTCAGTCTGTTTTTTTTAGAAGATTCAAGGGGTGGAAGAAAGACTTCAAAAGCCTAATGCATCTTACTTAAGTTCATCACAGAGTTTTCTGAACCTTCTCTAGGACTGGCATGCCAAGCACTTTGCCTGCCTGAAGAGCTCCTCAAATTACATATCACTCTCTGAGAAGGGCAAATCTAGTAATGCTTAAAAAGAACCATGGATGCATCAACATATTAAAAGATGCTTTCCCCACCCTTGCCACTTCTTTGTACCTCTGTTCCTAGAACAGCATTGTGCCTTCTCAGTGGTAGAAGTAGCTAAGGAGGAAATTTGGAGAAGGCTGCAGAAGTAGCAGTTCAGGTGGGTGACAGAAGTGAGGGGAAGAAGTAAGGAGCAGTTGCAGTGCTAAGAAGCAGAATAGAGATCAGATGGAGGAAGGGGGGCAAGACAAGTGTGAGCCGAGGAAAGGAAGACAAGAAAGAGCAAGAATCTAGGAAACTGGAGGGCAAATAGGGAGGGAAAGGAGGTATTTAGGGAAGGAAGGGTAACACTCCCTCAAGAATCAATGGAAAAGGGGGCCAAGAAAAAGCAGGGATCAGGTTAGGAGGAAAGCCTGTGAAACCCCAAAAATAGTCACATGAACCCATGGACCTGAAAGGCTGCCCACCCATAGTACAGATTTTATTTTTAATATGTTACATGTCATATTTGATAAGTAACATTAATTTTAGTGCCATGGATATTAAGTGCTTTCAAATTATATACATTAAAAATTCCACTATTGATCCATCTAGCTGCAAATGAGAATGAAAATACAATAGCGTAAGGTACTTTGAAAAGATACAGAAAAAATGACAAGGGAAAATAAATTCAAAAGTAAATCCCTACACACATGCACACATACACACAAAATATCATACCTAAATGGCTACGAAAATGTTTAACAAATTCAATTCCTTCTTCTACTTTCTTCCAGAATTTGACATGTCCATCATGACTGGCTGTTATGATAAAATCTGTCCTGGAACAAGAAGCATGTAAAAGAAACATGGATCTGAATCTAAACATGCTGGTGTCCCCCAATTCGCCATACTTTACCAGTTTCACATTTGGCGGTTCAGCACACGGTTTAGTAATAAATGAGATTAAGAAGCTGACTAGAACTCCTGACTTAGCAGGAGAACAAGACAACAGCACAAGAAGTGGATGTCAGCAGGTGGTATAGGCTTCAACCACTCCTAGGATCTAGCTCCCTCCTGGAGTCATGAGAAAACAAGAGGAGGGTGACCAACAATTCATTGGGCATTGCTCTATTCATGGCTCCATTTAAAAGGGTGGAAGGTAAATGCAAATGCAAAATCTTATTTATTGATTTATGATCTTGCTTTAGCACTTCTGCTATATTTTCTGTCAGACTTAGTTTTGTTATATTTTAAAATTGTCGTGGATTTAAGCTTTTTCATAGGGAGGGAGAAAATACAAACAATTGGTGATACTGATTAATACACATCTGTTTTTTGCTGTCTCACTGTAATGCTGAAGCTTCAATGGGTGCAAGCCTATGATTACATAATACAAACAGAAGCCCCCACATTCGAGGTTTACAAGGATCTTATGCAGAACTAGAGGAGTGGCAGACTCAGTCTCTGTCTCTCAGCATCTGCCACTCATCACTTTCACGGATTGTTTTTTCCAGCCATCTAGCTGGGGCACACCAGCAGGGAAGGGAAGGAGGCTGCAGAGAATACAGAAACACCATTTATCCACTCTCTGAGTTGAGTTTCTATGCTTGCTCAGTGAGGTGACACAGGACTGGAACACAGATCCCCAACTCCAAGGTCAGTATTGTCTCTCAAACTTCCAAAGTATCCTATGACCCCCTAAGCAGTTCCTTGGGGAACGGGATTATTCCCTTACTTGTTTTTGATTTACTTTCAGCTACTGATGTCTTAACGATTAGGATTAGTTTATGACAGTTTTGTTAGCCAAATATGGATTATTTTTTTTTTTGGTTATTTTTCATACTTATGAATGCTCTTTATAGATACTGGGAAAGAGTTATAATGTAAGCTTGCTAATGTGGTCCTAAAGATGGCATTGCGCAATGGGTTTTATTTATGATTATTTCTATGTGCTTATATATAGATTAGTTTAACATTCTTGTGAGCTGTTCTGAATATGGAAATGCTGCATATATGTAAACCTTATGATGAAAAAAGGCTATGATTAGCAAAGAATCCTTTTCTTAAACAGAAATATTGCAGGACATATCCCTGCAAATGTACATAACTAGAACATGCTTAAAATATGCTACCATATCCTATTCATTCTCTTTTTAAAAAACTATTGACATGCCATTAGCAGCAAAATTCTGCCCATATGATTAAGTGCTATTTTATTTATTTATTTATCTATTTAAACATTTTTCTGCCGCCCCATTCGCCGAAGCCTCGGGGCGGCTTACAACAATAAATTACAATAAATATGAACATTAAAAATACAAAAAATACAATATAAAATAAGCCGCCCTGACCAGATAAGATCAAATAATACTAACAGTTAAAATGCCGCTTAAATATAAAGGTCTTCGCCTGGCGCCGAAAAGCAAATAACGACGGCGCCAGGCGGACCTCTCTGGGGAGCGCATTCCATAACTTAGGCGCCACCACAGAGAAAGCTCTCCTCCGAGTAGCCACCCTCCCAATTTCTTTCACGGAGGGTTCCCGGAGAAGGGCCTCTCCGGCTGATCTCAAGGGGCGGCTGGGCATATATGGATGTAAGCGCTCCTTCAGGTAACCAGGACCCAAGCCATTAAGGGCTTTATAGGTCATTACCAACACCTTGAATTGGGCCCGGACTTCAATAGGAAGCCAGTGAAGCTGACGGAGAACTGGAGTCATGTGACCAAAACGCCCAGTCCCCCGTCAGCAGCCTGGCAGCTCTATTTTGAACCAACTGAAGTGTCCGGACCATCTTCAAGGGTAGCCCCACGTAGAGCGTGTTACAGAAGTCAATTTTAGCAACGTTGTTCTTCCAGGTTTCTGTATAATCTAAGTCTTTTCCTATTCAAATCTGGAGGTGCCTTAAGCACTTCCCCCAAAACTTGTTTGTTTGTTTAATTAAGTATATAATTATACCTTCCAATAGCCAAAGCTCTCTGAACAGTTCACAACAATTTCTTGAAGTAAAAAGGAAATACAATAAAAATACAGAAATAATAAAACATAAAATAGCAGTACACCAATCTTAAACAGCTAAAAATTCTAATATACAGAATTTAAAACAGTTTACACATCTAAAACAATTTCAATATAAAACTAAATCTAATCTAACTTGTTATTAGAAGAGGATAGTTTTTCTTTGGATGGTCTTTCTTTGATGACAGGCCATGTTGGTACACTATGAGCAGGAAAGCAGCCAGACATACATAAAATCAATCAGATTAAATGTTTTGTAACCTTTCCCCACACCTCCAATAGCAACCTTCCAGTATCTGTATTATATTGAAAGGTCTTCCATGAAGGTTCATAAATTTGGCTGTTCTTGCTGGCCATACAAAATGTGTAGGCACCAGGATTCTGCCTGCTTCTCCAGAGATAATCTATTTAAAATGTGAGCTGCTCTGTGCATAATTTGGAATGTCTGCGTATACATAAACTCAAAGATTAAGCAAAGTTCAATTATAGTTACCAAGAATTTCTTTTTAAAAAATATATATGGCAGTATCTATGGGTTATCTCCAGTTGATTTACTGAACTTGGAGCTCTGGAAGGTGGTGTGCAATTGCACAATAGTGCAATTGTGCTGTGTTTCAGAGCTGCTTCAAATGGCCTCAGAAACACAGCACAATTCATAAGCCACAGCCTTCCTCCTAAGCCTGGAAACAGGAAGCAAAATGCAAGAACCCACCCCACAGTTACATTGCATTTCTAAGCACTCATTAAGCAGGACACTCTTCCTGGAACACACACCTGAGCCACTATTGCAGTGCTAAAACTGAAGAAATAAAAGACTTACTTAGTACATACTACATGTGTGATGACATCTCTGTGCATATAACTGCGTTCATACATTGAGGCACTGGGAAGATTATCCAGGTAGACATGTTCAAACTCAAGAACTATGAATAAATTAAATATATGTTTCAATTAAATTGTATGATCTCATGTTTCAACTGAACTGATTTCTGTGTAATGCTTATAGAAAATGAAAGCCAGGACCATCCTCAATCCTCACGGAAGTTATTTAATCCATAGCCTGACTCAAAACCACACTGCTCAGTAGTACATTTTAATGATTTCGAACAGACTTTTTCCCGGGTAATAGAACTAATTTGCTACATCTTAACAATGTAACAGGTTAGGTCAAAAGATACAGAGATTTATGCAAAGACACATAGCTGCACCTCTGAAGTCACATTATGCGGTAAAATGTAATGTGATGTAATAATAATTTGCAGCACTTCAGAGGCAACCCACTACAGGTATTCAGATCAGCCCTTGTACCACATCATTGCTCACAACGAGATCTATAATAGGATTTAATTCGCCGCCTAGGGAGAGGGACAGGATTGCGCTGAACAGCAGCAATCCATTGGGTATTTACCTGGGAGTCCGTGTGACTCCCAAAGAGGCCTGCCCAGGCGCACAAGGTCACCACTCGTCCCATGCGAGGCGATCGGGGTCAGAGGCTTCTCCCTGATCCGCCCCACTGCTAGTACTATGCTTTTGCTTCCCTTACCTTTCCGCTTTTTCACTTGCACGGCCTCCCCAGGTAGAGGGCCCACCCAGCGCTCCTGCTCCCCTTCTTCCTCTTCCTTTCCCCCTTCCCCTGCTTCTTCCTCTTCCTCCTCAGAGCCTTCATCTTCTCTCGCCCCTTCCTCTTCGTGGTGCCTTTTCTTGCGCAGCGATTCCACGGACGCCATGCCGCCTTTACGTCACATTCCCGCGACAGAGGCCCCCCCAGGCGCGCCGCCGGCAGCGGGCGGGGACGTGCACCGGTGCTCCTCCCAGAACCCCGGAACAGCCAATGGGCGCCCCGCCCGCGCAGATTTGGAAACGGGGTCGCGGCGGCGCGGCTCGGTGCCGCCGCTCTGCCACCAGCTCCGCGAAGCGGCGGGGATAAAAGCAGGAAGCGCGAGAGGACGCCATGGTAATGTGGGGGCGGGGGAGGCTGTGCCTGGTTCCTTTACTGCAGGGGCCTCCCTTTTCCCAAAGCCCTTGGAGAGCCCTCTGCCGCCTGCCGGGTAGTCTTCCGGGAGCGGTAGACCTGCACGTCCGGGAAAGCAGAAGGTTGGGAAAGGCTGCTGTAGGGCAGCGGCGGATCAGTTGTGGCCCTTCGGATGTTTTTGCTGCAGCTCCCATTATTCCTCACTATTGCTTCTGCCGGATAGGGCGGAGAGCAGTTGTAGGCCAAAATACTCGGAGGGCCACAAGTTGCCCACCCGTGCTATAAGCGAAGGAAAGAAGAACTCGTGCTTGGACCATTCTGCTAGCTTTCTCACACCTGCCCTTCCTTCAACTCAGGGAACTATAACTTGAATAACTTGCTGAGGAGCAGAGTACTATTTCCCTCATCTACTGGGAGCTTCCTAGTGGTGGTCTCTGGTAGACCTCAGAATGGTATACTGGCTATGCCTTTGCTCTGATCTAGCAGGGCTTTGCAATAGGAGTGGAAGTTACTGAAATGCTCTAGTGTGGTGAGCTCTAGTGTTTTTAAGGTATATGATCAGCACAGCTGAGGCCTTGCAGCTACCTTCACCCCTGACAAGACGCTGCACGCCACTGTTGCCCCCTTGACCCCCACAGTTAAGTCTTACAGTTGGGAATTGTAGGGCCAGCTCTAGCACAAAGTTTGCTGATCCTTGCACAAATTTAATTGGCTACCATGTCCCATAGGACAGTTATGGCCCTGCATAGTTCATTGTTCTGTGAGAGGATCCTCAATAGGTCTGGCTTACCATATCTTGCCTATAGAAAAGAACTTTCATATTACTGTTGAAGGCACAGAGTCCTTATCTGGTAGTGGACCTGGTAACATTGCTTGCTGCCTTTGTTCTCACTGGTGCTTTGGGCCTGCAACAGCTGCTTGTCAGGCAGGAATACTGTGCCTCTAGGAAAGTTACTTTGGTTGTAGTTCTAGCTGTCACAAAGTTCTAAAAAGCATGGACCCTGTATCAGGAGAAAAGGATAGTTACTTTGTCTGCTTAACACTCCCATTTTCTGTCATGTGTTTATCAGAGATTTGGGGTGAAATTCAAACCTATTGAAACTGATTGCACCTTGCTGTTGAGTTCAGTGAAACAATTTCTAGACCTTGACAATATCCTATTCAGTACAACCTGCTAAATATTTAACTTGCTATTGGGAACATTTTTAATCAATGATTTTGAGGCAGTTTACAAAATTTAATATAATATCAACAATAAATACATTATTGTTTGTAGGCTGAGAAATTTGCCAAGGACATGTCTTTATATAAACAAGATGTGTCCCCAACCATCACCAGCACAATACTAACTTCAGAAGATGCCAAAGAGCAACTCTTACAAGAGTGTGAAGAAATATGGAAACAGATGGAAGAGGTATGGGTAATTTAATGATGAATACTGATGTTTCAACTGCATATCTTGATGCAGTTAATAGAACTTCACTCATACAGGTTTAATACAAATATTAGTTTTTATTTCTCTGATGTCTTGCTTGTGCATGTGCCTAACTAAGCAGAAGAACCCAGAGCAGAACATCTAGAGAAAATAATATAAAACACAGATAAAAGTAATAATGTTTAAATGATCACATCCTTTGCATTTTTATAGATGTAATGGAATATCATAGATTAAATATAGAATCAAACAAGGAATTTTTACTCTATTTTACCTGTCATACTGACAAAATATAAAGACACTATTCTAGTAATCAAAAATCTGGTGGAAAATAATAGGAGAAACAGTGCAATAAGAAATTTAAAGATACTATACTGGAGAGAGAAATGATCAAAGACCATAAAAGTAAGGAACATTTTCCAAAACAGAGAGGTTGTACAGCGTAATCAGTTTTGCTTCTGTGATGCCAGATGAAATGCTTTTAGGTTCCATCTATTTCAAAGGAAAACAATGCAGTTTGTGCTTTTAACTATCCAAAATATACTGTGTTTTAACCATGGCTGAAATGTGCCATTAATATTTGAGTTCTAACATGTTAAATGGTAGAAGATTTTTGTTGCTCTTAAGATGGAAAAGATAAGTATAATGTAGATTTATATGTATTGTTTCAACCAAGTAGATTTTTATGTAAATTTATGTTTGGTTCTTTTTAACCAAGTGTCAGAACAAATTAACACTTCAGGAGAGAGAAACGCTTCCAGTTTCAGATCCCAAGGTAGGACTATTGTTTAAAAATGGTCAGTGAAAATATTTTTTTATTCATACTGTATCAGGTTGAATAGATTTCCTAGAGTGTTATGCAAGTAATTCACTGATTATCTTGACCATTTCATCCCAGAGATGGAGCAATGTCTAAAAATAAACCTATTTTGAAATTACTGCGAATAAACGAAACCCTTAAAAATTTTAGCCCCAAACAGTTCACCCCTGTTGTTGTTGTTAGTCGCGAAGTCATGTCCGACCCATCGTGACCCCATGGACAACATTCCTCCAGGCCTTCCTGTCCTCCACCATCCCCTGGAGTCCACTCAAGCTCACACCAACTGCTTCAGTGACTCCATCTAGCAACCTCATTCTCTGCCGTCCCCTTCTTCTTTTGCCGTCAGTTGTTCCCAGCATTAGACTCTTCTCCAGGGAGTCCTTCCTTCTCATTAGGTGGCCAGAGTATTTGAGTTTCATCTTCAGAATCTGGCCTTCTAAAGAGCAGTCAGGGTTGATCTCCTCAAGGACTGACTGGTTTGCTCGCCTTGTGGTTCAAGGGACTTGCAGGAGTCTTCTCCAGCACCACAACTCAAAGGCCTCAATCCTTCAGTGCTCAGCCTTCCTTATGGTCCAGCTTTCACTGCCATACATTGCAACTGGGAAAACCATAGCCTTGACTATATGCACTTTTGTTGGCAGGGTGATGTCTCTGCTTTTCAGTATGCAGTTCACCCCAGCTACCAATAAAAAAGAATGTTTCTAAAATATGCTTAATGGTCCATCTAATTCAACATCATGTTTCCTGGAACAGTCTGTCAGATACCTCTGGGAAATCCATAAGTAACTCATGAGGGCAATAGTTTGTTCCTGAAACTTATAGGCCAAGATATCTAGAGGTACAGCTACAACAGTCTTAGTTACTATACAAGTCAGTGGTGAGGGATGATGAACTTATAGGCCAATAATATGCAGGCCACATGTTGCCTACCCTGATGTTGGGACATACTGGGTGCAGTTGAATGTCATGCTCACCTAACCTCTCAGTGAGTTTGCACTCCATAGCAACTTATTACAGCATCTTACCATGCTGGGTTGGTTCTTTGGCAAAGTACCCATGATGAGCCCAACAAATGATTGGACGTATCATGAGCACTTAATTCCATCCTGCTCCCTCATTTCAGCAGACAGCATGCCAGAGAATGCTGTGGGAGCAATCAGTCACCACTCTTCCCCTCTAGATTGCAGAGCAGTGTTTGGCTTCCTGCAGCTTTTTTGCCCTTTTAAATTTGGGTTGTGGGGAGGAATGAAAGCCACCTTCTCAGGCAGCCGTCCCCATCTAAGCCCCAAGGAGCTGTTCCTTAAGAATGCCCTTGTGGCACCTTGGATGGATTTGGTTGGATGGCTGACCAATTTTTTTAAATTATTTTTGAGAACAGAGCTGTGTGTAAGGAATATTTTTAAAATGTTTCAATCGCAGTTGTGCCAAACTGCTTGTCTGCTCAAGCACAAATGGATTCAAGTCTGGGCTAGGACACATCAAGGGAGATACCTACTTCCAAGGGGTGGAAGGTACCTGCCATAGACCTTGCATCAGCCCAGGCTTGACACGATTCTGCCACCACTGCCCTGCAGACTACAGAAAGTGATCTGGTAAGAGCAACCTGAGCTGTAAGGGAAATCATGCTAAGAAGGGGGTATTTGGGGGACTTACCCCATCCTACTTAGCAAGAGCACCAACTTTTTCCATTCTCTTCTTTAGCTCATATGGAAGAGCCACTTTTGTACTGTTCTCAGTCTTTTAGGAGCTTAGGAAAGATTAAAAGTGAGTCTTTCAGTTTTTCAAGGGAAATTGATAGTTGTCTGTCAAAACTCAGGGTTCCTTTAAAATGTGTGGGGTGTGACTGTGAAATGGTGGATTTATACTAGGTTGTACCTCTGAGTGTGTCCCTGTCCAAATCCCTGAGGTCCTCTTCAAAACCTCCATTTTAAAGTAGCCCTGAGTTTGGCAGTCAGCTATCATGCTTGCTAAAAGAGGTGGGTGGGATGCTGTTTTAATATTTTCTCAGGTACTAGGGGGGCAGAGAAAGAGTACAGGTTGCTCCTCCCATGGGGACTAAAGGGGTGGAGGAAGAAAAAAGAGTTTATGGGAGATTTCTTGTGCCTTGGGAAGTTTGTGTGTGCGCAAAAGCCTTTCCAAGGTGCTGCTCAGGCTCTTTCAAGAAACCGCCATTGGCTCATCAACTAAAAACTGTTTGCAGTTGCAATGTGGAGGGCAACAAGTCGGTACCAGCAGCCTCCAACTGCTCCTTGGTCTCCTGTGGGCAGCTGTTACTGGTGGGTACCTGGACGAGCTTGACAAGAGTGACAATGGCATTTTGCCTCTCTTGCTTAAGCCCGTGTTAACCAATTCCTAACACCCATAGTGAGGTCAAGTCACTCAGGTTTGACCAAAACAAGAACCCATCATGGGTGCAACTACCTCTACAGCAACCCATGGGTTGCCAAGGTTCTTGTTGCTCTCAAACAAGCCACCCTGTAGGAATCATGTCATGCAAACCCAATCAGAGCCTTCATGAGGATTCCATATTGCCATCATGACTAACAGCCATAGAGGATTAACATGCTAGTGAGTGTGGTGATGGTTGCCTGTTAATGACAAGAACCTATCCTTAGCAATATCAGTTCTGACATAGGTCTTTGCTCACACTGAAGCAGCTAACACTGTGCTGGAATTGTTTACCTGGTTTCCTTTCTCTGCCTGCCTTCTTCCAACTTAATCTCATGTGGTTTGGGATGGAAGAAACTTACGCATCCATTGAATGGAAGCCCTGGAATAGCTGCATGAAACATAAGCAAGTGTCATGGTGTTGTATGGTCTCTAGTCCCACTGTATCATAGAATTTCTACATATCTGTACGCCTTCTTTAAAACCATTCCTCTGTGCAAGTTTGGCTTCTTTGCTAGCATGGGTTTTCTCCATTGCAATTTCTGCTAGCTCAAAATGAGCAGAAGCAGCTCCTGACACTGGGGAACATGCTGAAGCTAAATGACTATCAAGATGTATATTCTGTCAGATCATATTTGCCAAATCTAGTGCTTTCCAGTTGTAATAGGTTACAACTCCTATGAGCCAGTGGTCATGTGAGCTAGAAATGGGACGAGTTGTAGTTTAGTGTCTCTGGAGGACACCAAATTGAGCAGAGCTGGGGGAATGGAGGAAATTTGGTAAAATTTCAGTTCTGTGTTTCCAATGGTTGGTTTTAATACCTTTAAGTGTAAAACACACACACACACACACACACACACACACAGTTTACTTAATTTTTGCAATGTTTGACAGCTTTCATTGTTGCTGATGCGTTTGAAGGCTCTCACAGTGGAATTGAACCAATGGCAGAAAAGAAAACCAGAAAGTAAGGTTTTTTGCTTTTTAAATAGAACTTTAAACCTGAAATTTTTGAACTCTTAAATGTTCAATATGTTTGAGTTTCTGTGGAATTGTTGTGACCCTTCCAAGGGGCTTTAGCTGCTGGGGGAGGGGTAATAACAATTTAACAAATAAAGTATAATCATTGCCTTAACTAGTTATATCACAGTCTCTATCTGTTGTGTTGTCTTCTCTGTATTTTTGTAGGCCCTTTGCCCCCTTTCTTGGGCAATGTCATCCTTTAACACTTTATTTTTTCTTATTTTGTGATAAAATCTGTTCTTCTAAATAGTGTATCTTTGTTTTTGTTGACACTGAAGTAATGCAGTAACCACTAGCAACAATCTACACAGGGAAATGTAAAGATTTCTTCCTTGCATCATATCTAATGTTACTTTCACTTAGAAAAACTGGAGCAACAATTTTGTGTTTACAATGCCTTAGATATCATATATTCTTATATCATCTAAATAACTAGTATCATTTTAATTTCAATATGATTCTGTGGTCATTTGCTACTCCCACTCACTCTACGGTCTTAGGAGCAATATCCTAAGACACTGTCCTAAGACCTTTTCTTATACTTGTCTGTTGTTGTTGGTCTCACATGCTCTCAAGTTGTCTCCAACTTATAGTAACCCTATGAATGAGCACTCTCCAAATTGTCCTGTCCTTGATGGCCCTGTTCTGTAAACTCAAGGCTATAGCTTCTATTATGCAATCGATTCATCTCATATTTGGTCTTTCCCTTCTTCAACATTTGCTAGTATTGTTTTTTCCAGCAAGTCTTGTCCTCCATTCAAAAGAAATGCCTCATTTGTCACATCACCTGCAACTCCAACCTTACTAATGGGGAGTGCAAACCTATAATCCCTGGGTGAGCATCTCAGAGAACACATATGGTGCAGGTTACCCACTTGGAGGTTAGAAACAGTGATTCCACCTTGGAAGAAGGAGTTGCCTCGCTTCACTCTTAGCCAGTCCAGGGTGAGGCACACCAGCTTCCTCTTGGGAAGTTTCTTTCCCAAAAGATGACTTCAGAGAGGGAGGAAAGGGGCCCTCCCAGTGGGCAAGCAAGAGAGGAAACTGGAGAGGCCAGAATTCAATCCATCCTGAGCCTCCTTGTCACCTGCTCTGAAGCACTTTGGTAGATGGGCTAAAAAGCTTGTCTAGCAAAGGAATAAAATAATCAGATTATTGCCTCTGCTGCTCCTCATACCCTTTTGGCTTCACCCTGGCAAAAAAAGGGGGCCCAGGAGCCTCTTCAAAATTTCAGAAGCCATGTCATCATTTGACCTGCTTATGGCATTTTATCTGATATTAGGGTGCATTTGCTTTAAATCAAAACTATTTAAATCATGATTTAAAGCAGCATTCATCAATACTTGATTTAAATCATGGTTTTGCATGCATGCCTGCCTTACCCATAAGTAGTGGAACTTTATTAAAATGTTCCCAAACTGAGTTTCCTTTATGACCTTCTGCCATTATAGGTTTTCTCCTCCAGGGAAAGAATTATATGAGAAACCTTAGGCTACACACAGAGAAGAGTATTTTGCTCAAAAGAGTTCCCTTTCATTTTTACTGCTTGTTCCTGCATCCTTACCCTTAGCTTCTTGTGCAGATCTATTTGTGGAATTTTTTGAAACTTAGCATTTAAGAGGAAACGGGTTGATTCTGTGTACATAGATTTGCAAAGGAACAATGGGATTAAGGTCTTTTTCTCAACTCAGTATGTTAATTTTATAACATTTTTGATGTGAAGAAGAGGAATGTGATCTCTGCAGACACAAATTCGCAATTTTGAGAACTGTAAAACTAAGTATCTGTGATAATATCTTCTAGACAGAAAAAATGTTCAGTAATCTTTCAGAAACCTCTAGAAGAGCGTGTCATTGTGAATGGATTAATGGAATTCATTTACCAAAAATTTTATACAAGATATAAAATATACAATAAAACAATCCAGATGTTAAAATACTGGGAAAATAAAAAGGGTTTACCTTGGCACTAAAAAGAATAAAGAGTTGATGCCTGGCACACCTCCCTGGAAAACAGATTCCACAGTTGGGGTGCTACCACTGAGAAGGCCATTCTCCTGGTAGCGAACTTGCTAGACTCTTTCATAGACATCTCCCAAAGAAGGACCTCACAGATGATCTCAAGGTCCTTGCCACAAGCTACCTGAGATTCCAAGGATAGGTCTGGAATACCCTTTAATATCTACTGCCTTGGTCATTTCTGCATTCCATAGAGCTAGCAGAAATTTGACAAGTGCACCAGCCATATCAATTTGAAACTCCCCCAGAGCTCTCCGGAATCCTTCTGGATCCATCAGACTTTGGAGTCAGACCATTTAAGGGTGGAAAGTAAATCTCAAAATGAAGTGATCTGACCATTACAAAGGGGTTGATGTCAGTTCCCCCATTTCCAGATCACTGTCTTCCTGTCCAGTTGAAAAAACCAGGCCAAGAATGTGACCTTTCTCATGGGTCAATAACATGCTGAGACTGTCCCACGGTTGTCATGGAGGCCAAGCAGGCCTGAACCTGCTTCAGGTTCAGAAATGATTTTATATTAGGTGCCTTTAGAATGTTTCCTGAATCAAAGGCAATACAGGAAACAATGTGTATTGGTGCTATATTCAACCTGTTGGAAAATGTGGGTATTTCTCCAGGAATATTTAGTGGATTTTATTTACATAGCTTGAGTGAACGCTAATTCCCTTACACAGTAAATCATCTGCTGAAAGCTTTCAATCTTCTGAGGGCATTACGATGTACTGTCTCCATCTGTTACTCCATTCAGCCTCATATGGAAGCATTTTTCCATCATTGTCTTCAACTGAGCCTATTTCCAGCTCAAGTTTCCATGTATATATTTCCTATATACTAGTTTCTTATATTAAGTCTGTAACATATTATTGTACATTTCTGTGCATTGCTTTTTCCACTCAACATTTCATTAATCTTTGCATTCAAGCATCTATATTTTTCAGCAGAAGTGAGATAGGCAAGAGCTATGGAGAAGCTTGATGAGAAATCCCTTGGATTTGGACTGTTAGCAGTCCAACTGGCTTGGACTTTAAAAGCCTTTTGTGAGGTGCTGTGCTATTCAAAAGACTGCATTCTGTAAGAACTTCCACACATTCTTTAACAGGTTATCTGTATTTATCTTATAACACATCACCTTCTAGTCAAACTGTGCTGCCCCACAGAGCACTAGTCTTTAGGCTTTTTGACCTTTGGCAAATTCAATATATACCAGCATATATGGTGACTTGCATATAAGATGAGGTTGATATTTTGGGCTGTTTTTCAGGTATTTTTCATATATTGGGCATATAAGATGACCCCCCCCCATTTTTGCTTCACTGTTTTCCATTTCAGTGGACTCTGTATATATGGGTATTTGTCAGCTGGAAGCTTCTAGATTCTCATAACATCACATTACATATTCTAGTCATGTCCCATCTCTGATTTGGAGGTTGGTGGCAGCCCACAAGGGGATGGGCTGGCTGGGGTCAGTTGGGGTGGATGGCCAGTGGCAGTGCTGTGGGTGGAGGGGGGGAGCAGATGCCAGATACCAGATGTTGGACCAGGTCTGAAGCCACACACATAGTTTGCAATGCAGGACAAGCTCCTCCGGTACCCCAGGAAGTTTTTTTTTTATGATTGTTAATAAAAGGGAGCTTGTAAATGCAATAACTTTTATTATCCTTGTTTTTAATATAATATTATGAAAAAAAATTATCTGGTGTATAAGATGACCTCCTGATTTTTGCCTCATTATCTCCAGTTTAAAGGGTCATCTTATACGCCAGTATATATGGAAAATTAATACATCATTCCACCCCGTGGTCCCATCACAGTATCCCACAACCTCCAACCTCCCACAAGTGTTTTTGTACAAGGCTCTCTTCCCTCATGGTCCTTCCCACCAAGACAGTGGAATATGCTTCTCTGGCCTTCACCTTTCATCCATTGGGAAGATGAAAGCCATCTATTTTGTGGCATGTTTCCTTTGCTGTTAGTTTTTAAGGTGCTCTTCTTGCTTTTTCTCTCTACATTTTGTCTGCTGCACAAATTAGCATTGCTTTAATCACAGTTTCTTACTTTGCTGTTTTCCTCTATTTTGTGTTTGTTCTACTATGATAGAATGAAGGTTCTGTGGGTAGAAACACTGTGCATAATTTCATAATATCAATAAATACATAGGACTTGTCCATGTTGCTTTAATGATTCTAGATTGGTTTTACAGTTATAATTAAAGTCTCTCCATTACAGTTGATGGGACACAAAGTTAAAACGATTAAAATCTCATCATTAGGGTAAATTGCACTTTGCTTGCATGTTCTGGAGGAATAATTATATTACATGGAAACTGGCTACTGATAGACCAGAAGAAGGATCTGGAGGAGGCTAATTTCAAACCTAATTGTCTACTTAAAGTAAAAGCTGCATAATCTATACAACAGTGCCAGATCCCCAAGCAGCACGAGGTATGTCCATGCAGATAGCCAACAGACCAAGATTACTGGAGATGATCTTGACTATAGCTAGGTCCATAAAATCCAGCAAGGATTGGCCAAGTATGATGTGTGGACTTTTCCACCTTCCTCTACCCCTTCCAAATCTTAGGAATGTGGAGAGAAGAAAAGGCACCTTCCTTTTGGACATTTCCCCATAGTGGTACCTGATTTACCAACAGAATCAGTCACCAGTGGGGAAAGGAAATGGGGTATATTTCCTCAAAGTGGGGAGCAGGGGCCACCTCACAGTCCAAAGTTCGGTGAGGACTATGTACCACTGGGTGAGACCCCTGCCCTATGAGAGATGTCTACTGTCCTGCTAGCCTCAGTGTCAGGGCAAATTAATAGGCAGGTCCACCAGTGAGTCCATAAACTGGCAGTGGCTGAGAGCCCCTGTTCAAGTAGAACAGAGGCCTGAGGTGCAGCCAACTTCCAAAGATAAAAGCAGGCAAGAAAAGCACAGTATAAAAGCAGGGGCAGGCAGGGGTCAGGGACAGTACAGAGGCCCAAGCACGATGCTGGGTAAGGAACCCAGGCCACATGGCACTAGATGTTGTTCCAACAATGGTTGGACTGAAACTGAAGGTTTGTATACTCAGTATTTCTAGCTCAGCCAGGGCTCAGCTGCAGTTAGTTACAGGCCCTTGGGCAAAAGGCCTGACTCATTAGGGCCTTGCCTTGGAGTAGTCCACACTTATAATCAAGCATTCCTTCTCAAAGGAGTCCTGCTGGTCAGGCTCACCTACTCTGTGCTATGACTGAGCAGGCACAAAAGATACTCTATCATTATAGACATCTGTGTGCTTTGCTCAATTAATTCCCCATAAATATGAAAATTGTAGAAGCTTGTTTTTACTTGAACTAATTTTGTAGTGACTAATGCTGGAAAGAGAAATGCAATTGTTTTAGTCAGACTAATGCTGTGTGTTGCAAAGAAAAAACCTGGCAGTATGTTCTATTTTTCAGTAATGACTACAAATCCAGATGTTCTGGTAGCAGTAGGAAGAGACCAGGTATGTCTTTTAAATGATGAGTTAATGGTAAATAACAGTCTTAGGAGGAAAGAGGCATTGAACTAACTTTTCCTGAGAAGTTATTGGTGCAGTTGAAGGAGCGTTGCTTCTTATGCATGAACTAGGGGCAAACTTACATGGTGGCTACTGTTTTGTAAACTGCCCAAAGCTTTTGATGTTGGTCGGTATAGAAATTGAGTAAATAAAGCACTCAGCATAGAATAACTACAGTTTGTATACATTTATATAAAAGGTATAATTAGGATTGCAGTCAAGTTGAGCTAGTTTGACTCTATACCACATGAGGGGTATAGAAATTCATCCTCTGGCAGGACTGGGCATGTTGCTTTCTGGCCCAGCCTTCTGGGACCAGACAATGTAGGAAGTGGCCACTTCCCTCTGACAACATTATGTAGTTTCTTCATGCAGAGAAAGCCATAGAATGATTGCCCCTGCCCTTCTGCACAGAAAAAGACTGCTCTTTTCTCTCTGCAGAGAAAAGCATGGAGTAGTCACTCCTCTGTCTCCCAGCATGGAAAATGAACAAACAAAAAGGTTTTCTTCCCCTTTCTCCATGCAGAGAAGGGTGCAGAGCAGTTTTTCCATGCCTGTCTCTGCATGAAGAATGGGGCAATCCCTCTCAGTCAAAAGAAAAGAGGCCTTTTCCAGTTCTGCTAGTACAGGAAGAATACATTCCCTGTTTTCTAGTGCTGTGAGGAGGCATGAGGCCTGGATTCATCCTGCAGGCCAGAGGCTCCTTGCCCCTTGCTGCCAACTAGAGCATTGCACACAAGAAGTGAAATGACATCCGAAGATCTTATTCTGTCTGCACAATAACTGCACCAGGAGGAGCAAGTCAACTGCTTTCTTATTTACCTGGCTGCAATACCAATCCCCAATCTTTAAGATTAGTGTTCATGAAAGTGTGTGTGAAAGTGAATTAGTCACTGTTTTCATTCCACTCAGTTATTTGACTCCAGCCCAGTTATTGTGGTATAATTCGTGCCTTGGCTGTATTGGTTTTTACTATTAGTTTTTATTTTAACTTAAGAGAGTGTGAAGAAAAAAACATGATACTACTGAGGCCCATGTGTTTTTGACAGTGATCCGATAAAGTCCCAAATTTACCAAAGTTGGGTCAGTACAACTTGATGAGCCTTCAAACTCAGAATGGATCATCAGCCATGACAACTTGTCCACCCTGAGGGGAGCTGCAGTGGTGAATATGCAGCCCATGTGTAGCTGGTGGATTGCATTCACCTTAGTGGAATTAAGGCTTGCCTAAATGTATAAAGATATAAATCAAACATCAGTCTATAAAAACTTCAATATTTTATAGAAATAGCATCTGCCAATATTATTCTTTTGAATTCCTCCAGACTTGGAGCTAACAAGCAAATCTAGAATGTGCTAGAGTTGGATTTCAACATATTTGTCAAAGAATTGCTATGCAACATTATCTGGGAAGATTTTTGTGGTTCCTCTGCTAAAATAAGTGATTATACTATAGCTAATAAATGAAATCATGTTTACATTATAAAGTTTGTTTAAAAATAATGTCTTTACCTTCCTTCCACTGGATTTGGTTACTTCCCAACAGTTTTCTTTAACCTTTTATTAGAAAGGTGATGGGAGAAGACCAGCTAATACATATATTGTCTCAATAGAGTGATTGACTAACATCCTTCCTCTGAGGAATTGTCATACCTCCTATATCATGTTGGATTTGATATTTTGCTTTGTGGACAGTTTAGCCAAAAAGCTCAAATGCTCACTGTGTATATGTGGCTTTATTCTTAAAATATGCCTATATTTGACATTATACAATTTTAGAAAAGTCATGTAATCATAATATTCTGTATATGAAAAATCTTAGATACAGCATTTTATTAATTATGCAACAAAGGACAGCATGATCCAACATGGCTACCTGTAATTCTCCAAATTCAGAGCATTACAGACATCTTATTGACGGCAGGACAGGAGCAGAGGCCAGGATTGCCTCCATGCTACTCCCACTGTGAAAGGCACTTGGCTTTTGGCTTTCTACAGGTTTTTGTGTGTGTCCACAAGACAGAAGCTGAGGTCCTACCAATATGCGTTGTATCTTGCTGGACCCTCACTCCTCCCCTCCCTGCCTTCTTCGGTGCCAGCTCTGAGGTCGGTCTTCCCATCTTGAAGCCTCAACAGCTGCAGAAAGAGCCAGAGTAGCTATGAGGGCAGAGAGGTGGCACTCAGAATTCAAAGTGTGAAGACTGCAGTCAGAGCTAGAACTCTGAAATTTCCTATGGCCAGCCAGCCAGTTTCTACTGCCATAGGATTGTGCTGCAGTGGACACAGTGGTATCCTTATGGGTCATCTGGCTATATTGGGTTTGGGAGGCAAAGTGTCTCTTCTTCAAGAACTATGTCTGGTGCTGCCCCTGTTATTTCATCCCACTCTTAGTTAAGAAGTGGAACTGGCTATGTTATGATTGCGCTTGTTTTAACTGTTTTGAGTGTGTTTTGTGGTTTGGTGGCTACAGCAATACCCTTTATGCTGCTCTTTTAGTTTTTCGATTAAGCATTAATTATTTAACTATATTTAACAATTGGATATTGGTGATGCGCCGTTTCACTCTATCCCTTTTGTTTACATTGTTTGAGAGCGAGCTGCTTCAGAAGGAATTTTAGATTTGAAAAGCAGCACAAAAGCCTCAAATAAACTTCCATTACCAAGATAGCATCACTCCTAGGACCATGCAGGATGATGTATAAGGATACCATGAATAATGGTGACAAAGGCCAATGAGAAATACAAGAAAATGAATAGGGTCTTGCGCCCCTGTTCATCTCCTTCCAGGGCACCCAGAGCTGTTTCTGTCCTGTAACCAGGGCTGAAAGGCAGAATCTAATGAATCCAAATTAGTGTGCTGTCTAATACTGGAGATGAAATGCCAATACCCTCTCTAGTATCTAGCGGGGCATTTTACACCAGCTAATAATTATCAAAGCCTATGAGATCCAGCTTTGATTTCCTTTTTTGTTCTTTTTTTGCATTTCAATAAAACAGGACTTTTTTTCTTTTCAGCTGCAGAAATTAGACCATGATCTTCAAATGGTGCTATCAACACTTAATGCAAAAAACAAAAACCTGAAACAGAACTTACTAAGGTATATACCATGCTCTACCAAGCATTCTCCTGGAACTGTTTTTGGTTTATGAAGACAAAATGGAAATGATGAGATTATGTAAGCTGCACTGGGTTCTTTGCAGGAAAATATGGGGTAAAATACAATTAAAAATCTAAAAAAAGAAAAATGATTTTTCTGTTTTGTCTGCTATTTTTCCCACACTGTTATTCTAAGGGAACAGCGGTGGCTGGAGGAACAGCAACAGTTAATAGACTGTCTCAACCAAACTGAGGAAGAAATTAGCACTCAAGTTGTACAGTTTTCTGAGAAAAGGTATTTAGACTTCCTTGTTTTTTTAGGGAGAACACCAGGGAAATGGTAAGAGAGCACAAAACTACTACTGAATTGTTTGGTGTGAATAAAAAACAATGACCAACTTTTGGGTGCTTACAAGTTGGTCTGATGGTACTAGTATTACTGTGGTGTTAAAATTCCCTTATTAAAAATGTCATAACAATTAAACTTTTTTTACATCTTAGAGCCTTTCAAGAATTGAAAAGTAAAATGCTAAAAATAAAAGCCTACAAAGATGAGATTTCGAATGCTCTGGGGGAATTCCTTGAAGAACATTTTCCTCTCCCTGAGAATCATGGAGCTGCAAAAAAGAAACGAGTATGATTATTTACATTTTCATATTAAATTAGGAAGTCTTTTTCTCTTCATGGTAATGAAATGAACAGATAAAAATGCTAAAACATAATTAAAATCTTAGTTCAAATGAGTCTTTGCATTCTGCAAATACTAATCTTGTAGATTGTTCAAAGCTCAGCTGTTCCTAACTGTACCTTAAGTCCCTCAGCCTGCTTTTCCCATTCATAATTTGACCTTACTGAATTGCCCACTTTCTGTTAGCTTCCCTGTTTTCAGTTCTCTCCTCCTCTTCCCTGTGTGCCACAACTCTCCTCCTTGAATCTTGGGAACCGGAGCATCTTCTCAGTCCTTTTGTGGCTGTTTTATGAAGCCATTTCCACTTGCAGCTCCTAGCATAGGCCAGTTTCTTCAGTGGAAAGGATTGAGTACAAAGTGCCCCCTGGTGGTCATATGGCAAAGTAGTTGGAGGCACTCCTTACAGTCTTCTATTGCAAAATTTTCTATCTAATGGTGAAGGACTGGTGATTCTCTGGATTCAAACAGCTGTGGGTTTGCACGTGGAGACATACCCCTTTCAGTTTTGGTTTCTGCAATTACAGTATTTTAAGAAAATGTTGAAAGTTATAATTGGGCAAAGGACATTCAGAATATTAATATCTTACCCATTTAGATCTTTTTCTTTATAAGAAACTCAGTCTTCCTTAACAAACTGTAACTTGTGTAACTGTGCTGGTAATGTGCAAGTAGATTTATATTTTCTTTGCAAAATTAATCTTAAGGTCTGTAGTAAATCAGCAGTTGTGCAAGTATAACTTAAAATTAACCAGTTTTATGTTAAACTGGGAAGAAATAGGACTCTGACCAAGTTGGATCCAGCCCTCCTGTGAGCAGAAGTCCACTTGTGCAGTAGGATTTCCTCATTCTCTCTTCCTCACTAGTACCCTCTTGGTGTGCCACAGGCATACTTCTGAGGACCTCCCAACCATCCAGATCAGATCTGGGAAAGGGAAGGGAAGAAATCTATTGCTCTCACTAGGAGAATAACACCACTGGATGCAGTTCATTATATTTGTGCCCCTGACCATTCACTCTGGCCAGTCTGCCCATGTTTTTCCAAATGATTCTTCTTGTCCATCCTAGGGGAAATCTTGCTATTTGTAAATAACAACCAAGAATTTAAAATTTCAGAACACAAGGTATTCCACAAATGGATTCTGTGCTAAACATTGTTGCTACATACACTGATCACACTCTCTAGATTGTGATGTTTGTATTTTGTATTGTTATGTTCTAACACCCAGTCTAATTAAGTCTGGGTGTCTAAACAGAATTATGTATGTTTGACTTGTTGGATTAGGAACTATTAATGTAAATCAGAAGATGGTAATTTGAATGAGAATTCCATCTGTTCTGTTGTACCACTTTAAATGGTGTACATGTTTGAATGCATTTTACCACTAAGATTCTGGCATAACCATTCATGCATAAATCTCCTTTCCAACCCCTTAAGTAGAGAAATGAATTATAAATAAGTTTCTGTCTTTTGAATTATATTTTTCTTTATGAATATGCATGATGTTGGTATGAAGTAGAATGTTTACATGTATTTTGCCTCTTGCAGCTTTTGCCTAAAGAGCCAAATGTACAGCTAATAACATTACATGAAATTTTAGAGGTAAGATTACATATGTTTGCATGTTCATTTGTATGACACTTGTATGCTGCAGTTCAAGAATGGATTTGGTAAGGAGCAAAACTAATAGTCCATCAATTAGTGAGTGGTTTGGTATAATAAGTTCCTCCTCCTAAAGTCCAGAGGATTTCATACCTAAAGAAGGGTACCACTCTGACCCGAGCAGTGATGCTTGCCTTTCATTCAAAGAGCCAAGCTTTTGTTAGACTTCTCTTCATATTAGAAAAACCATTAATTCCTTTGTTCACAATATTACTTATTTTGATTAGTATTTAAATAGTTCCATTTATATGCATGATGTTTTGCACTAGTAAAGTAAGGGATAAATGGGAAGAATGTGCAATTATTTTTGTTACATGTTCTTAGGCTTAGTTACAGTAGGGTATTGTGATTATGGAGCCTTGCCAAAGGATGCAAGCAAAAGTTTAAGATTGAGGAAGGACAAAGTGTTCTGGGAAGCAGTTCCAGGCATAAGATGCAGCAAGGGAAAAAGTGTGGAATTACTGGAGAGCTGGAGTGTGATGGATTGGGACTAGGGAGATTTGGGTTCTCATCTCCATCAGCCATGAAGCTCACTGGGTGTTTTACACCAGTCACAGATTCTCAGCCTAGCCTATCACACAGGGTTGTTGTGAGGAGATGATGGAACTTACATCTGAACAAATATGTATAGGGCAATGCTGTTAAAAAACTAGTCAATCTTCTGGAGCCTTCCTTGTGACAAACTATCCTAGGTGACAGTTATTTAAGGTGTCTAGAAATATTACCATTTTGCCATGACTAGAAAAAATGCCAGCTATGAGGGTGGAGGGAGAGTGTTCTGAGGTCTGGGTCGCATTTCCGAGGTTGGAACTAGAATATGGCTATGCAGACAGTGTGTAGCAGCCATAGGATTTTCTTTCAAATTAGAAAATTAAATTAATTAAAATTAGCAGGTTCATTTTGTACCTGCTAATTTTAGTTTGAAGCTAATTAGAATAAACATCTTTCAGTTGTAATTATAATTCTGTAAGCTCTTGTTCCATTTAATCTATTTTCAAGCTGAGTTTGACAGATCAAACCTGAGATTATATTCTAAATCTTATTCTCATTTTCAGAGCCTGATTGACAGACTCATAAATGTACCACATGATCCATATATAACTATCAGCTCTTCGTTTTGGTCACCTTATATTGAACTTCTGCTGCGACATGGAATTGCATTAAGACATCCTGAGGATCCAAACAGAATTCGTCTAGAAAACTTTTATCAATAGCAAGATGTATTAAAACAAAGCTATCACCTGATTTGTAGAATAAAGTTAATAAGTGGAGGAATAAATGTTTTTCTCTGCTGAGAATACCATATTAATTACTGATGTTTCATGTCTTTCATGCGGGTTCTTTAACATTTCTGCAAAAAAGGATCTAAAAAACTATTTTTAGTGTAAGATTATGACCATTCCTTCTAAGCTTACCTTTAGTATTATTAGTAAATGATGTTTTTAATAATTCTTTTCTTAATTTGTATTCACTTTTTATTTATTTTTATAACTAAGAAAAGCAATGCAATTAACACAATAACAACAACTATGACTAAATATCACTGATCAAACAACGCATCAACATCAGAGCTACCTTCTCCAGGACCAATTTAATAATAATTATGAAGCCTGTTCAGATTGGTAAAATGAGAGATCTGCTCAAATTAAAGGACTATTTAAAATGAATTGTCCATTTGATTGTTTCTAACCAACTTTGCTACAATCAACTGTTAGGCTGCTAGCACTAGCTTAAAAGAAAACAGACAATGGTATACCTTCATGAGAAAAAGAAAACATTTTGTCTTTCAAAGCTATTGAATAGCCTTCCCCAAACTGGTGCTCTCCAGATGTTTTCAGCGACAGCTTCCAGCATTCCTAACTATTGACCAAGCTGGCTGGGGCTGCTGGAAGCTGATGTCCAAAACATTGAAGAGGCCTCTCACAGGGAACATGTGATTCTATAGGCAAATTTATGAGAAGAAAGATAAGGGAAATGAATTTAGAAGTCCATGGGCAGAACCCAAAAGTTTTGTTGGCCTCATGACTGGGGGGGGGGGGGACACACTTAGCATGTTCCTGTCCCCTTTTTCTCTCTGTCCCTAATTTCAAATCCCCCCTCTTCCACTGGTGAGTGAATGAGCCATGATGAATATCAGCTCACAAGTACAATTATGGTTCTTAGGTCCTTTTTTCTACTTAATTCATCAAAGAACCACAGAGAATTTCAGGCCCATCTTCAACTCTGGCTAATTTCAGTGCCTCAGTTGACTGACATCTAAAATGTGCAATTCCCTTTTCATTTTACTTATAGATGTGCCCACAACTGTGCTTCATTCCAGGACATATGGTCCAGATTTGTCTCACAATTTGACTTCTGGGCATTAAGTATGGGAAATTATATTCCATGCAATATAAAAGAGTATATTATTTCTCTGGACTAAAATGTTTACTCCTAGCTTGCCTTCCTGTTTTAGAACCACTGGCACTCTGTGATTGAAGGATTTTTACACTGGGAACAAAGACAGGACTAGACCACAGGAATATCTGTTTTTAGCCAAGCAGCTGTTTTTTGTTTTAATAGAAATCACTTATCTTATACCATGAAGACTCTTTAAGCATAATGCCATCTTAATTTGGGCTATTCATGTCACAGGGCTTCAATTCTAAACATACTTGAACTAATTCCCATCAAAAGACTATTAATGTTTAGAAAAAATATATAAACTAATTTAATATGTGCCATTATTAGAATCACACACATTTAATTTAGTTGTATAGTCATTGTATGATAATTTCCTACTAATATTTGCAGAATGTGTTTTGGAAAGATCAGTTATATGCACCGCACATAATAATTTGAATCAACTGGGCAAGTTGGTAACTTTATTCTCTTGCAAAATGCACGAGTGCAAGTCTGTTTTGCATTGGTACTGCTAGAAGGTCTACATTCCACATTGGTACTAACAGCTTCGGTAATGCAGTTGAACGGTGAAGTGGCAAAAGACATGAAAGTAGTAATATTAGCATCCTATCTACAGTGCCCTGAAAGAGCTCCATTTTTGCATGCTTATAAGTTGGAAACTTAAAATGCATGTCAAATATTGATTCAATTTGGTTGTGGCTAAATATGGTTATGAGCAGATCCTGCACTTCCTTCTGTACACAATATAATTAGAAGCTTCTAGTTGCTGGAACACTATATTTTTATTATTAAATATTCATATGTCATTTGATAGAATAAAATCTCTAACAATAGGAGGGGAATTGCAAATGGACATATGCTGCAGGCCTTCACCCTTCATCCAGATTGGTCTCAGTCTCTTTATGTTCCCCTTCCTCAGAGTCAGCAAAGCAAGAGTACAGGACTGAATCCCTGCACCACTCTCTGTGCCATGCTCAAAACAAGTGCTGCTAGCTTGGGATTGCAGAGTGGAAAGTGATTGCCTGTGTGGGTATCACTACTATTCACTATTACCCACTTGCCACCCCATGGCAGTTTGACCCATTGGTTGCTTCTTTTTTGATGGATGGATGGATGGATTTTGTGGGTGAGGGGAGGAATTCCAGCCCTTTTTAATAAGTCCCAGACTGGTCCTTTCCTCCATATGTTTAGAAATGCAGAGATGTGTCAACACACAAAAAAGTGGGTGTACTTGTATAGTAGAAGGGGTTTAACTTGGAACTTTTTTACTTTTCTTGCAAGAGATGGGGCACCAAACCATTTCCTCCCACTTAGTACTGCCCCCAAAAGCTTGTTATTCTGGTTAGTAGAAAATCTTTATTTCCTGCATGTTTGTTACTGATCATTTTCTACCTTGCCCATTCACAGTATCTGTAGCACTCTGAATGTCTTAAGCAAATAAAATTAATACAATCCAGCAAAAATTAAATCAACAGCAAAAATGCAGCATAAAATCAGACAGCTAAAACAGATCTAATAAATTCCAGGGGTAACCAGGTCAAATATTTGCTACAAAAAAGTATTTAAGCTGGCAGCAGAAGGGAAAGGGAGGGGGCAAAAAGACTTCCTGAAGTAGGGTGTTTTTTAATTCGCTTACCATTAACAGCAGCTCACAAGGTGATTAACAATAATAAAATAAAGATAAAATATAAAACCATAATTAAAACATGAAGTCAGTTAAAGAGTACTTCTGATCCATGATCTAGATATGGCCACAGATCCCAACCAACAATGTCTTGGTCACCATTGGAAAAAGTACCTCCATAAATTATTATAGGAATATGGAGATTTCTAAAATATGCAGATCTAAGCTGTTTAGATTTAAAAAAAAACATTTGAAAAAAGTTACTTGTTTCTGGCTGAATGGCAGTTTTGGCATTATGCATAGTTGTAAGGGAAATATTTTTTCCATATCCCAGATAACATTCAAAGATAAGATTTGTGATTTCACCCATTGTGTCCAAATGTAGTGAATTATGATTTGCTCAGGCATAGTTGCCTACAAACCAGAATTCCATACCATGTTTGAAGCCTTGTTTCCTAAGATTTCAACAAACCATTTGCCGCATTGGAAGGCAGAGGCGAATTGTGCTTTTCCTTTTATCCTGGATCAGAAGCTTCTAATCTTTTATACATGGTAAATGAAGTTGAAGAATGTGTCTGGCCAAGACATACGCCTGTTCATGCTTGTAACAGCAAGCCATTCTTTTCCATTTTCTGAATGCACTCATGGCGGCAAGTGGACTGCTGCAAACAAATAAAGAATTAACATACCCCCTCTGCCCTCCCTGCTCCTCCCACTGGCCTGCACTGCCAGATTTCTTGCAATGAAAAAACATGGCACAATAGGAACAGAACCAGTGCAAAGCAACCGTGTGCAGAATTCAAGGGTGGCAAAGACAAAGGTTGCAATAACAATTGCATTATACAAATTTAGGCAGTGAAGAAAGAGTCAGTTGTTACACAGACCCAGACCAGAACATTTTTTATTTATTTTTAAAGACATTTTAAGTTTGATGGTTTTTAGTTGTCATATGATGGAGCACATCAGACATGATTCTTATACACTCCCCATTTTCTCCAGGATTCCTTTGTGGAAACAGTGCTTCTTGCATTGCACATGCATAGCAAGAGTTGCAGTAGCGATTAAAAATATGACACTCCAACACAGCTGGCTCTTACCGAACAGCTCCTTCCCACAATACAAAGTCCTTTTTCTTTCTAACAGACTATGCTGTAAACACCTGGCTACACTTTGAGGAAGCTCAAGCCATCAGGGAAAGGGAATTCTTACCAGACTCTGGTTATTTAAACAGGATGTTTCAATCCTGTCCTTCTCCTAGACTTATTAGACTTGTCGCCTCAGTCTACTTTACAGGAAACCAATTTGGGTAGCAGATGTGTACCCTGTCTTATCATTTTTGTCTTTCTTTTGAGATTTACAGGCTGGCTTTGTCTAGGATACCACCAATGAAACTAACCTACCTGAGGGGGCTGTTGCAAAGTGAATTCTCAAAGCCTTTTGCTCACTAGATGGAAAGCCAGCCACAAATCTAACAGATGTGTGTGGAAACAGGCCTTATGGAGGTTAGAGCATGAAAACAAAGCCTCTTTGTGAAGCAAACCCAAAGAGGATCCGCTGGATCTATCAGGCTGCAATTCATTTTCTCTTGGGACCTGTTTAATTATGAATTTCACCATTCTTCTGTAACTGAACATAACAGTGTTTGTTTTGTGTTTTGGGTACTGATTCCAGTAGGGAAATTCAGTTATCGACACCACCAACATAACACGACGACCGCTACCACCACCTCCTCCTCCTCCTCCTCCTCCTTCTCCTCATAAGCTTAAGTAACTTTAACATTCTGTCTTCATTCAAACTGTCTCCAGGTTAAACAATGAACATTCCAAGGCACCTCAGCAGTGCAGAACTAGCCGTAATTATAATCAGCCATGGTAACAAAAAGTTCTTTGTTCTGGAAAACTTAAAAAATTCTGTATTTTACAAAATTTATTATGTCAAATGAAATTGAATCCTGCCTTCTTTTTTTGGCAACCAATGCTGTTTGCAGGTGCTTCCAAATGAGCTTTAGGATTACAGTGAGCCAAGAAAAATGTAATTTTGGTGGTATTTCTATTGTAATTTAGAACTCATTTAAATGAGTTGCTGGAAGCTGTCCCTTGCAGACGTAGTTTAAATGCAAATTAATCTAGATGACTGCTTCAGGATCCTTGATAAATACAAGTGGCAACTTGAGACCTTTACTGTTTATAATAAATCGTTTCCGCTTCAATCAGTTTCTCATGTTTCCCCAATGTTATAATATACTTTTCTTTTGCAAAGGGATCACAGGGGAATTCTGGCTGGTTGGCCATTTGGTGAAATGATCATCCAGCAGCATCATTGCCAAAATTCTAAAGAAGCCACAAAAAATTAGGTTTAGAAGAACAACCCCATTATTAAAAATGAAGTGATACTTAACGAGACACTTATTTTACCTACTTGTTCCAGTTCCTTCAGTACCATCTGCTTTCTTAAATGGTATTTCAAAGCTCCTAAAGTTTGTATATCTAAATTAGCATGCATTTGTATGTACTCAAACTGTGAGCATTATTAACACATTAAATTACTTTTGTGTATAAGTAATCTGCTGCTCAGACTGTTGGTTGAACCAATTCAAGAAAAAACATGATATCAGCTCTTAGCTCCTTGCCAGAACTGTGCCTGTGACTCAGCTCCCATTTGAATGGCAAGCTTGATTTTACTTGGGTACCTTCTCTTACATATGTGGCAGGCTCACATGTATGTACATGGTACACTGTTCCATTATTGTTTACTCTAGCAGTGTTTCAGCTCAACATTGAGGTTTCATTTTGTTCAAAATATCTTGCTCTCATTCCAGTCTTAGCACAGGAGGGACCATCATGTCAGATCAGGAATTTTGCTCAACCTGAGAGCCAAATTCCATGTTGGATAAGTTCTCAGAGCCAAATTCCCATAGTGAGTGGGGTGAAAAGTATGGGGTTTGCTGGGAATGTTTAAACGTCTAAACATGCATAGAACTGCACCTTTAATTGTACCTGATGAAGTTGCTGAAAACTCAAACTGTTAAATATATTATTTTAGTATACTAGTCATGTAGCAACTTAAAAACTTTTAACATGTAAGGTTTCCTCCCTGTTCATTCAGATCTGTGAATACATTCACATGCTTCTTTCTGTGGCAACATTATAGCCATACACTCTTCTGTATACTAATATGGATTGGTAAAGCATCCTCTTTGGCCGACCCCTTCTCCAAAATAAGACGAGCTTGCATTCAGGATGCAGAACCTTATGCCTGGGAGCCAAATCTGGGCCACCTTGGGCTCCAATTTGCCACTTCCCCAAAAAGCCATACTTCTGTCCCCTGACCACCAGTAGTTTGATGGTTCTATCACCAGGGCCTGTAGTCAGGTGTGTGCCATAGTGATGCTGACTGGAGCTTGTATTAATTGGATTGGCTTATTTATTAACATCCTAAAGCAAGAACAACAATAACAATCGTGTCCGTCTTCTTGTTACTATACTATACTTGTAAGGGTATATTCAAGTGATCACTTAACACATATTTAAAAGTGAATTCTAACCCACAACAGCTTCTGGCACAATAAATTTGTTAGCAGTTAAGATACTGAAGGATTTGCTGCTTTTGTGTCTCTGATACCTTCTTGAAAGGAAGAGTATGGGAGCACTTTCAGGCTTTGCCTTTGGTATGGCAAACATTTTTTACTTTTTTATGTACATGGAGAGGGATATTTTCCAGGAAAGGGATTGCATTTGTGCCTTACTTTCATGAGAGCTAGTGGGGTGTGGAGGTGAAACTGCTGGATTATGTTTTTGGAAGGTCCTATTTCTAGTCCCCACTCAGCCATGAGGCTCACTTGGTGACTTTGGGGCAGTCCCTCCTAGTCTAACCTACCCCACAGAGTTGTTGTTGTGAGAATAAAATAGAGTGGAAGAGGACTGTGTAAACCACACTGAATTCCTTGGAAGAGGGAAAAAGATGGGATATAAATGCAATGCAAAAATGTTATTGGAGCACTTGGAAGCTCTGCACAGTCAACTACCTCCTCCTGCCTGAGCAGTGTGGCTCCAAAGAATGATACAATCCATATGACACTTACCTCTGAAACTAGCATAGTACAAGTTATAAAAGGCTATTTGAACACCGTGCAAAATCATAATACTTAGTTTATTGTAGAATCTTGTGTAAACTCAGAGGGTTTTGGTCAGGTACCCTAATGATCCTAGGAATGACTGCTTTTAAAAGAGATGCATATTTTCACATTAATCTTAAACCAAAATAACTCAAGAGGTATTTAAGAGGTTGGCATTTTCAAAAGTTTTTGCTAAATATAAATCCTCAACAATTCTTAGCAGTCTTTGGAGGTAAGATATCCTCTTCCAGTTTTCTTCTAGCAAATAATGGCTTATTCATCTTTTTTGGAGCCTTCTGCAGTTCTCTTGCTTGCTGTCAGATCAAATTAAAGAAAGCATTGCTATTGTAAAAACCCCACAATTCTGTATTTCAAGACTAACCTCTATTGCATTTAGTCATTCACATTTTTCTTTTTGATATGTAAGCACATTGTTCAGTAAGGATCTAAATACTTTATAATGACCTCTAGTGGTTTGTATTCCATTGTGCCTATAATAGGAAGGGACATAAAAGGGCAGGGTACATCCAGGGTGCATACCCTCAGCCCAACCATTGGGCAGAGTTAAATAGAAGTCTCAGCCAGAATATGCTGAAGGCTAGTGAATGCCCACCACTGCACCTCCTAACTCAAGCTGCTACCCTGAGATACATCAGAACAGTGGTTTTCAACCACTGGTCCACGGACCAGTACTGGTCCATAGGAGATTTCCTGCTGGTCCGTGGAAGGGGCTACATCCTGCTTGCTGTGCTCCACCACCTTTTCCTTGGTTGGCATTGCATTTGCTTGGGATGAGTCGGTGCCGCCGGGGGTGTGGGGGCAAGGAGGGGAGAGACGGCTTGGTGGGAGCTGGGTTGGGAGCCATGCTACACCAATGTTGGTATTTCATTCTTTTGCTGGCATTTTTTGTTGCGTGGTTTCTGGTTGTTTTGGAGAAATTTCATTTTCTTTTTGGCATTGTGTTTGGAAACCAATACCCAGAATACTGTATTATATGTATGGTGCTTTTTGTTTCTGCCTCAGTGGTCCCTGAGGTGGTTTTCCTGTTTTTGACAGTCCCCAGCTGTGGAAAGGTTGAAACCACTGCATTAGAGGACATGTCCTGTTGCCAGTGTTGAAGTAAGATTCAGCTTCCTACCAGCTTGGCTTCTATGCATGGAATAGGCAGGAGGGAGGTGGAAGATGCCAGTCTGTCCTTTACCTCAGCAGCAACATGCCTTTGGGTCAGATATGTCAAGCCTGAAACAAACAGCTGTTTGTCACTAGCTTGACTTACCCATCCTGGCCTGTCTGGGAGCAGCAAATCAGTATCCCTTGGTTGGATGACATAGTAAGATTACAATTCCTGGTTAGTTTAGTGGCAGAACCAAGCAGAGGTGAATGGTCTGCATGCACATGCACACAACTCATTCATAATAAGGCAGGTTTCTCTGAAATCTTGGCTTATTGTTCAACATGAATGCAACTACTGACTGAAACAGTATCTTTCAGTTGTTGATCTGCTTCATTTTATGTATGAAGCAGAAAACATACCTGGACACCACAAAAGTAAGCATTAACCCTGTTCTTTTCCTTTTAGCATAAGCTACAACCATAAACAAACACAAGAAGTCAAGTAACATTTACTTCTGAATAAAACCTGCTATGATCATGTTACATGCAGTGAACTGTGGTGTGGATGGGAAGGAGAATTCCCCAAAATTGGGCAGAGGGACCTTCTGTGAGTTAAGCCGTCTCTCACAAGCCCTTCCTTTTGTGGAAAGCAGATTCTGGATGTAACCCTAGGAATTTGGTTTGGGTAACTGAACTGAATCCCTTCCTGTCTTCATTTCATCAATATCATTTGAGGCCACGGTTGTGTTATTTTGTTGTTGCTATTGTTAAGCACCTGTGAAGCAGAAATTATTAAATCACCCAGATATTTATTGATAGATCCTGATCTACTTTCTACCCACTCCTGTTGGAGCTAGCATGCTTTGTATTCACACTAAATATAGTTGGCACCATGTCTTGATATGCTCCCATGCCAGGACAGTCAAATCACAGAATGATTATGCAATTACGAGTGGCCATCTCTCCAAAATTCTTGAAATGTCAACCGATATTCAGTTAGATTCTGAGGTAAACTGTTCAGAAATAAAATCTGATTGCTTCAGAAATGTTGCCTGAACACATGGCGCGATGACATGGCATTCAAATTGTTCACTTTTTTCACTTCTACTTACGGCAATTTCCATAAGAAATTATTTGAAATGCATTTATTGCCCCAAAATGTCAACTTTGAATTGGTTGTTTTGAAAAAAATAGTGTCTTCTCTAAAAATAGAGCCAGTTTGTGGTGTAATGGTTAAGAGTGCAGGACTGAGACTTTACCTTTGTGCCTTTGTATCTGCTTGTAACCACAGACATTTAAGGAGACCTAAATTACTGTGAATCAAGCAAGAGGCTCACTGGCTTTCTTTACTGATCTTTAGCAATGATGGTATTTTCTAATATTTTCACCAGAGATGTGACTGAGAACACATGGTACTTCAACTGTATCAGATTCCTTCTGTTCTTTTTTGTAGTCAACAGGGATTCATTTCATACATACAAATACACCACTTGCTTACCTCCTCTTGGTGATGATTTATAGCCACTGCCTCGGTTTTCAGAATCATGTGTCATGTTATCTGTCCCATTACCTTGCTCCTAGGTTGTCCTGTCATCCAAACCCGGACAGGATGCATTGTTGGCATGATTAACAAATTCCCCACAACCCTAAAACTTCAGCCTAGCTGAGTTCAAACAATATGGCAATCTACAAACAGGAGTTAAGTTGTATAACAGGTACCTGCAGGCCCAACTACAGTACCTTATTTAAGCAACTCATTGTTTGAACCAAACCATTGAAAAGCAGAGTTCTTTCCACTTTAGCCATCCTTAAAATAGATCCTCTGAAATGAGTGGAATCTTAGTTGTGATTTCTGCCCTGTGTTACTGTGAGAAACAAAGGCTGCAGTTTTTGACCAGGACTGAGAAAGAGGCACAGGCTTTTCTTTTTAGGGAAATCTGATGTGGCGCTGTCAAATTTGGTGAATATGTGCACCAATATATGCATATTGGTAAATTTAAGTATTACAGAACACCTCATCAACTTTTCTATACAAGGTTGTTCATATGTGTCTCTTTTGGTTTCATTGCACATACTGAACTCTGAATGCTATGCAGTTTTTCCTTTTCTGCTATGTAACCCCCAGGTGAAGCTGTGCTACCAGGGAAGTACACAATGAGAAACTAATTACCTCAGTGCTAAAATAAAAGCCCATTTCCCCCATTCTAAAAAAAATGAGAAAGCTCTCTGAAAAATGAAGAAAGAAAAGAAAAAAAAGCCTGAAGTGAAACCAGAGGACCACAATGTTGTCTAAACAGCAACAACCCTGAGTAAGGAATCTGAATGTATAATGAATGCTTTGTGTAGAAAAAAGCTCTAGATTTCCAGTGTTTCCATTTCCCAAAGGTAACCAAGCCTGAGTGAGAGCTGCACCCAAGAAACTTCTCACTGTCATGGAACTGAGACAACTGCAGAACTGTGCTAAAAAGAAATGAAACTCTAAATGGAAGCTGCAGTTCGACATTTAAGCAATTCCAAAATGAGTGCTGTTGCAGAAGTGTTTGTTCTGATTCACAAATGTAGTAAAAGGATGCCATGCATGGAGTCTGGTGTGTAAGTTATTCCATTTAGTCTAAGTTCCATATCTGTTGATAGCAGTGTTCAGTGCAATCTTGCTGAAGTCATTCTTAAATGCAGGTTATAAAGCTACTGTTATATCTCATAGTGGTTACCCTAAATATAATTGGAGGGGGGATAATATCAGACAAACAGCAAGTGAGATAAGGTTTTTAGCTTTCATGAGGATAGTTTGGGAACCCTTCTAAATGGTTACTCTTCTACAGTGGTGCAGTGTGTCCAACAATTCAGGTAGCTCTGTTGATCCATATCAGCACACCATTACACCTTGACAAAAAGCAGGCTGTTCGTAAAATTAATCATCTTAATTCAAGACTAAGTCATTCTGAAATATGCTGCATTACAATAGTGATTACGATATATTGTTTCTAAGAAAATTCATACCCCCATCCTGCCAGCTGTGAGGACTGCAGCTAAGCCCAGGGGTTTTTCTGATCCCCCTGAATAAACTGGCTTTTTGCCCACATCTCCAATCTTCCTGCTGCCCTCCCCCGAATCTTCCTGCCTGACACTTTTTCTTAAAATCAAATGCCCTCTTCTTCGTTGTCCATCCATCAAATGGGGTGTCCTTAAATACACAAACACACAGAGTAGAGCATTTGCAAATTAGCATATGCATATCTGTGCAATTTTTCTCCCTATGGGCTGGATCCCCAAATATTTTCTGTACCTAGCACTGCCCTGGCTTCTAGCACTACTAATCAAAAGGCATTGTTCCATCCCCCCCCCCCCCCCGCCTACACACTCTCTAACAGATTCTTGTCTGGAAAAAACTGAGCATATTTGGCTTTATTTCTTACTTTGTCTTCCTGAAAGTCTACTTGTAATGGGATGCCATTCAAATAAACAATACATCTTTGGCCAAAATATGCTGTCAGTTATTGTGTCATGAATAGTAGACAATGAACAAAGGAAAACAAAACAAATTTTTGGGTTATGCATTGTTAGACAACACAAACTCATGCAGGCATAAAACAAAAACAAACTTTGGCAGGGGTGGGAATGTACCTACACTGAGCTACAGTGAAGACTCATGACCCAGAGTGAACTCAGGCAGAAGAACCAAGATATTTTCATCCAACTGTAGCCAAGACCAGACAGCAACAATCCAAGGACACAAAATGAATGAATCCTTTCAGTTTCTCATTACTTCCAACTGACCACAGGATGGTGCTCTATGAATAGGCAATTCCAGCCATAAAGGCAGGCGGTGATAAAATACTTCTCTCTTGGCTCTTAGATTTTCACAGTACGAGTTCCATTCCCAGTTGTTGTTGTTGTTTGTTATAGAGGCATCCAGAATTATTTGGATAGGTTCATTTTGATATAATATCCATTGACAAATGTAAGCTTGCCTCCAACTACTAATCCCATACATTCTTCAGAGATCTGTTGCTTCAAAAACTGCTGGGTGCATTTCTGCATTAAGACTCTTGTTCCACCAGCTCTGTCTAAAACCAATGTACTTCTTCATGATGAGACAACAACTGGCCATATGTCTCCATTTCAGCAGGCATAAAGCCAGAGTCTAACTGAGGTCATGGACTTTTGCCTCTGCTAGATGAACAGAATAGGAAAGAACTGGGGCGGGGAGGGGAGGCAGTTTGGACCTTCCCATTCTGAATCATACATTGCTCCAGACCAAGTCATATTCATGGACTCAACAGGATTACACCTATTGTCTCCACTTTAGAATGAAAATAACTTAATAACAGAAATGGGATATAAATGGTAGAACTCCAGAAAGCAACTTCTCCATGTACTCCCTCCTCAACTGAAAAAGGTGGTATGGAATGAGTTTCAAGTTGCCAGTTTTACCTTCCTATCTCCTAAAAGCCTCGTTATTCCCCACTTTCTCCTCTCCCCCCCCTTACCACCACTTCTATCAAGTAGGTTTGAGTCACAAGCGAAAGTTACTTGTTTTTGAGCTGATTGACAGACTGAAGGGTGCACGAATGAATAATCAATCACTTTTTATAATGATGTACCCTGGCTGAACATTTGCACACTGTGCACAGTCTTCCCAAACTTATGCAGCTTTTATTATTCTCCATGCAGTGAACTTTTGAGAAGGTAGTGGGTGGGACAAATCAAACTCCTACAATCATACCAGCTACCAGTTCAGGACAGCAGTTGCTTAACCCCATCTGGAAATAATGTACTTGACACTGGGTGGGGAAGGGTGCCTCTCTCACAGGGTCAGGTCAAAGCGAAGGTGGGGCAGGGAAAGGGGAGGGGAGGAACAGCAATCAGATCTGTTCATAGATCTTCTGAAAGCTCCTATCATGCAGGCCAGCACCAGGAGATGAGTTAGGGCCAGAATGCTAAAAATGTACAAAAACTAAGAATCACTGAAGGTTGCTTCACCTTTTGGTATAGGTACATCTAAAATTGGAAAAGTCTTGTGGCATTTAAGATGCCAACAAGTTTATTCTGGCATAAGCTTTAGCAGAAACTGCAACTTCATCAGATGACCTTCATCATTCAACCTAAAATTGAATGAGACAAACATGTGTCCGAAAGCAACTTTACCAGCCTGTTTCACAAGAAGGGATGAGAGGATTAAGAGGTGCATAAGGTGGCATATTGCTCAGGGACTGGTGGGAGGAGTCTGGTTTTCCCAGGATGTCTGCTCAGGTGGGAGCTCCATGTGCATGCATCCATGTGCAGAGCTGCTTCTTGTGTGCCAACACATGGACAGAGGTGGGCATCATATGCTTTGAATGTGTGAGGCATGTTTGAACTCTCCATGTGAATGAATGATCAAAGTTCATGAAAGCTTATGCAATTTGTTTTAGGTGCTACATGAACAACACTGACAAAGCTTTTCTCTCACGTCATGCTTTTCAGTAAGAATATAGGAAGGGCCCTGTAAGTTGAGGCCCAGTGTCCAGCTATCTTGTCCAGCATCCCTGGCCAACAAGCGTCTCTGGGAAGCCCATAAACAGAGCACAGGTATCTTTTTCCTTTGTTAAAATAATATTATGCCTCTCAGTGTTTTGGTTTTTAGTCCAGTCCTGCTCTTGTTTCCAGCATTCAGAAACATATTACTTCTGATCCTGGAAGCAGCATATAGCCAACATGAGTAGTGGCCAATGATCAATTCACACATTCAACAGCAAATCATCCAGTGTTCAGTGAAGAGCAGAGAAATCTATTATCGGTGAAGCACTGCCACAGAGAGGCAGGATTATCTCCAACTCCAAGTTGGGTGGGGGTGGCAACTCGGGTTTATAGCTACGTAAGGTCTGGAACCAAAGGACTACCACCTTGCTCTTCGTAAAGTGACTGCCATGTAATATTTCTCATTCTGCAGGTAAGAACACAAGTTCGTCTTGACGCTGGATTGGAATGAACCGCCGACTTGCCTCTCCGCTCCCTTTTCCGTTTAAGCGGACTCCCAAAAGCAGCCGCGGAGATCTCGCCATGTTTTCAGCGCTTCTTTACGTTCCCAGGGAGCAGAGGTTTATCCCAGTTACACTGGATTATGAGAGACCAAGTCCTCTCCATTCAATAGAGCAGCTTATAGACGGCAATCGGTCGAGAAAGGATGAAAAGAAGCACGAGTCAGGTTGCGAGGCTTTTCCCGTTCTGTATCCCCTCTAATTCCCCCCCACCCCGCCCCAGAAACGTATGCAAAGCGCGAAGAAGAACCTCACGTCGCCCCGTGCTCCCTACGGATTTTCTTTCGCCCCTCGATCGTTACCCTGATTGTACCTCCACGTCCCCCTCCCCCTCCACGTGATCGCCCGACATGCGCAGCAGCGCCAGGGGCGCCGGAGGCACAATTTGCAGACTGACGTCAGTTTGCACAACCTCCCGGGCCAAAATAGTCCGCTCCTGCTGCAGCTCTAAACTTGGCTGGAGGCCGGTAGTGAGAAGAGATCTCGAGCTACTTCAACAAAACTTTCTCTCCAGTCTTTCCTGCTCCCTCTTCCCCTTTCCTCCCCTCTCTCTTTCTGATGGTATTCACATTATAGCTCTGCACTGAAAGGGGTACCCAAGAAGACTACCCCAACCCCAAATTAAGTATTTTCCCTTCTCCCCGCTTCCTTTCTACCCCTTCCCTTCTCTCTCTTCTCCCCCCCCCGCCCCCACTTTTTGGTTGTAAAAGACAAAAATATGCAGGGTGCTAGATAGACTGGATGAATTGATGGCATCCTTTTTCCTGCCTAGTCAGTCCATTTTCTAAGCTTCCCCTTTTTAGAAGAGGCTAGAGGATTTTATTCTCCTCTAGAATATAACTCTGGCGTGGCTTGCCAAGAGGGGGAAATCAGAGAGAGGAATACGGGAACCCGCCAGTACAATTTCTATTGTTTGAAACTCACTTTGTAGCAAAGAAATTGAAGATGAAAACGGTAAGGAAAGACTTCACGGACTCTTTACCTTATGATTTTCTTGTCTCCCGCATAATGGGGCGTTCAGATGTGGAGTGGGGGTGGTTTATACTGCACTAGGCGAAGTGGCTTTTTGAATGATTTCACAGAGAAACCTTTGAGCTTTGGGGATTAAGGGGGGATAGTGGGGGTGCGAGGATTTACTGTGGCAAAGCAGCTTGATTTATTAAGTGTGCTCCTGAGCAGTGAAAACTTTCCTCTTGTCGCAGAAGCAAGCAGAACTATTGACAAAATAATGCGATATCCGTGTGTATGTGTGTGTATTTGCTTCTTGAAATTCATTGACTTTGTTGCTAACATCATACGCTCATTATTTGGTGGTGGCACGTCCGTGTGCCTATATAAATGGGGGAGACAAGTGCATATTTTTGTGCACGGACTTAAAGGGTCGCATTGATGTGATAGCTAGAGCCTGGATGCTTGACTAAAGGAGAGAGACGTTAAGCTCTTAAGAGGCTAATGGGAGAGAAGGAAGAGTGTAGCTTTGATTTACTCCTAGACGCTGAGGGATTTGTTAGACTCGTAACCCTTACGGAGCCTATTGAATCGGTGTGTGTCTGTTCAAAGGGATTTTGGGGAAGGGGGGCAAAGGTGTGTGTCTGGAGGGTGAGGGAGTAGCTGGAATCGTGCTCCCTGCTAATGTGTGTCCAGTCTCTTGTCTCTACTAATTTCTTTCATTGTTGTACAAGAGGGGCGAAAGAGAGTCAGTCCCAGACGCTTGTTTTTATTTGGACTGCCTTTGCAACGCATTTGGGCCCCATGCCAAGTGTCTGGGTCACACGCGTTTTATCCAAATAGATTTAGCGCTGCTGTCTGGAAATGGGCTGCTGGATGTTAACTTTAGGATCAGCTCCACCAAAAGAGCTCGACTCTTGCGGGCGAGGGGGAGGAGAGAAGCGGGGAGAGGGGCTTTTGTTCTTTAGAGTTCTCTTTAAGAGGGCAGATGTAAAATGTTCTTTGTACTCAGATGGGAGTGTGTGTATGCAGGAGAATCTGCTGTAAACAGTTTTTAAAAAGCAGTCAGGGCTTTCAGTAATAAAAATGACAGCTGATCCCTTAAGAGGTTGGGGAGGACTCAGAGGAGGCGGGCAGCACAGTTTCACACATAGCTTCAGTTTTGCCCTCTTCCCCACCCCCTATCCTTCGCCACCCAGGTGGCAGCTGATCTGGCGAGTTGCACTAAGAGAGAAAGGGGGGGGGAAATGAAGGGAGAGAAAGAGAACTGCAACATTTTATTCGTGTCAGGCTGCACTTCTAGGCCTGTATACTTATGAGTAATCCCACTAAGCTCAGTGGAACTTTCTTTTGAGTAACATACATGAGACTGCAAGACTTTCTTTCCTTTCCCTTTTGTGTTTGCTCTAAAACCAAAAGTGAAAAAAAAACCCAGCCTTCCCGTTATTTTAGTTTTGGCTCATGCACCCTTCCAAAAATCAGGCTTTGGAGTAAGGAGATTACTAACTGTGATACACAACCCCCGACAACCACAACAACCTGTAGCTGGGAATAGCGGGGAAGCGACGTCCAGCCGGTACCTGTGACTGATCTGGCTATGATATGCTCTCTCCTTTCCTCTCCCCTGCCCTGGTATCGCCTTAGCAACTCCTCGTAGTCCCAGTGATCCCTGGCTGCTCCTCCGAGTCTTGTCCATTCAAGAGGCCGCTCGCGCGGGCCCAGCACCTCCTTGCCAGGAGGCTCTGTGACTTGCATGTGAGCAGCCAGGAGCCAGAGCGGTGGGGGATGGGCCGGCTTCATCTCTCTCTCTCTCGCCTCTTCTCCAAAAACCATAGCTGCCAAACAACCCATGCGTATTTTAACCTGAAGGCTGCAATAGACTTTATCTGAAAGGGTCTCCTCCTTTAAAATAAAGGATAATAAGATAAAGGGTCTTTTTATCTTTGAGACCAGCAAGCAGGGCAGGAGTGGCAGCAGTTCTTGGGTTACTTGCAGGCGAGGCAATGACCTTCCCTTTTGCTCCAGTTTATTATTCTTTTTTAAGAGATAATGTCTGATCTAGTCAGTCAGTCTCTCCCTCCTCCTTCATCCCTGGAGCGAGTGTGTTGGCAAGATTTTGCTGCGGCTTAACTCCAGGCCATTAGTGTGCCGCAGGTATGACCACGAGAGGCGAGTTATATCTGAGCAAACATTGCACAGGGTATGGGACATAAGAGGATGGGACTGGAGAATGAGGCTCATTGAAGAAAGCGGCGGCAGCTATTGCCGCCGCCGGCAGAAAACTGATCGGGCACTGTACCGTTGCCAGGGCTCCGAGGAGAGAAGGGAGGCTGTTTGGAGGAAGCAAACTACCTGCCTGCCTGCATGAACTGAGGATATATCGGCTGTCTTGAGAAGGGTCGGTCACGACTTAATTCGGGGCAGGGCTCAGGTCAGGAGCATATTTTCAGTATCAAGAAATATATGAAGTAATGCTTAAGGAAAGGGTTTCTACTCATACACAGAGTGCCCTTTCATCACCACTGACCAACCAATATCTGCTTTCTCTCTGCTCCTTCTCAATTTCCAACTTAAGGATTAACGATTAATAAAGAGAAATTCAGTCAATATCATAATGCCAACCCAAATGTCACAACATTTTGAGCAAGCTTTCAAGATCCAGAACCCTAAATCAGAAAATATGTTGAACAAAAGAATTAAAAGGTGGGTCAGGGAAAGTAGAATAAAAGTAGACAATTACCTTTTTACCTCCAAGTCTGCATTTCTTAAAATGAGTATAACAGGAAACTTGGAGACATGGCTTCAGTAGATGCTGGATGTATCAACAGGTATTGGGACCAACAAAACAAAACAAAAAACCATAGTTATTGCTGTCCTGTTATTGAATAGAGAACAATATTCTCCAGCCATTTCTCCAGCCGTGTCCTGGACAGATGGCATGGACCAGAGCAGGATAGTTTGTCTCTGGAACCTCTCTGGTTAAAGTGTAAGCATTGCATTGATGGTTGCCAACCAGCCAAAGCTTCTCTGCACAGCATAAGGGATGAGGAGCACCACAACCCTCAGTTTAGCCTCCCTCTGTCATTGCAAGCTTTCTAAAATAGCTATCCTCTACAGAAGGAAACTGAGGTGAATGTCAATGTAACTATATCATGTCCTCACCACTGCTAATATATTTATAGCATTTTAATTGTAGCATATTGAAGGAGAAGAAAGGCAGGTCTGTGCTAGTCAGGAAAAGGCTGCTAAACCAATCACCTGCACCTCCATAGAGTTCCCCTGTGCACTATTTATTGCTTCTTTTCTTCACCTAGGCTTTACTATTCCAGAGAGGCTTTTTCCATTACGTGCATGGTGATTTGATTTACATGTGTGTTAAAAATTAATCCAGGTGAACAATTTTTTCTCCATGTAGTTCCTTTCTATAAAGTAATATATAAAATACAAAATAAAATAATTTTGGCTATTGGACAGTATAGAAACAAACAAATAATACGTGCTAACAAATTAGTGCTAGCAAAAAACATGTTGGGATGCTAAGATCTGAATCCCATGTGATACTACACATGCTTTGCAGAACTCAAGACTGATTTGTGGGCTCCCAGCATCAGTGTGTCCTTGTTTTAGGAACTGCAGACTTTGGTAATGCAGCATATATATCCAGGAGAGATTATTTTGTGGTGCTGGAGCATCCTTCAAAAAACTGTGTGCGTGCACATGCATGTATGTTGGGGTAGTGGGATAGAATAAATAGGCTCCAGCATTGCTTTTATCCATCACCCGTTCTCTGGACATTCTGCAAGGCTTCTAAGTAACAGTTTAACCCATGCTTTCTAGGAGGTGTTGCAAGGGATATTTTTTTGCTTTTTCAGCACAGGCAGGCTGAGCTGTCCAGTTCTGCACCACTTACTTTGTGCAGGATGCCATAGAGACTTTCACAGCACAAGCTTCTGTTTTGTTCCATAATGACAACCACAGGGATAGCATTTGGTTGTAAATCATATTGATGTATCAGCTGAATGCCAAATGGGGTGTGTTTTGTTGTGTGTTTCATTTGTAAGCATGTGAGACACATGAATTGTTTGGGGGCTCAATTCACAATCTATTCACGCTGGTACAGACCCACATACTTGAATATGAATACTCTGGAATGGGTTGTGAATGGCATTTTCATTCAGACTAACTGGTTCAGAGAAGTATTGGAACAATTTGAAATGTTAAAAAGTCTTTATGTAGTTTAATTTAGTAAGATATTCAAACAGATTTAAATCCAAAGGGAGTATAAAGGAAAGACCTAAGCAATATTACATTTCTAACAGCAAAATTCACTGTTTTTAGTTGAGAATGCACAGATTTTTATACACACAACATATAGCCACATAAACACAGTTCACAAGCATGAGCACTTGTTCAGTAAAAAGTAAATTAGATGTTCTGATATAAGAATTACTGGGTACAAATCTGTGGCCCCCTTTATGAAGAGAGCCAGACTGAGCAGTAATGTAATAGTCCCTTCTGGTATTAAAATATATGAATGAAAACACTTGATAAATCCAGCTAATCCCAACACCTGCATTCTTGGCTTAGCCAAAATGATGCCACCTGCTTGCAAAATAATATCCTTTGGGCTTACTGGAATTTCTGTGCCTCACAGGTGGAGTAGTCTTGTTTTATATATATATAATAATAACATGTGTGCAATACAGTATATCACACAACCATATTGTATTCATATGTTGTATTATGGAGAGCTTGCTGTATAGAAATCATGCTTTCCAGTTGAGAAAAAGGTGGTTGCAACTCCTAAATCCCACTGAGATCAGTGGGGAATTCTTAACTGAAGAAGAAGAAATAGATGCAACTAACAACTAACTTGTTTAGATCAGGAGTTAAGTCTGCTGAAGGTTCATCAGTTTTACACTGTCAACTTGATATAGATATGTTCACTAAATCTCTAATACAACAATGCAATCCTGGGAAGTAAAACTTGGTGTGTTGTCTTAAATAGTGTCATTGTGCTAGTGCAAATAACACTGTGCTAGAGGAATCCAATTTCCAAACTATGTACAAGGGGAGAATCTAACCAAACTTCAGCTTGTGAAATCCTTGCATAATTCAGTGGAGTTTCATAGCACAATAATTTCTTCTAGTTGAAATCTACGGCCTGAATTAGGTCATAGATTTCAGCTAGACTTAGTTCTAAGTAAGTGCATAATACCAAGAGTTCAAGAGTTTCAAGCTGAATCATACTAAGCAGCACAGTAGCAAATGTCCTTATTTGTAAAACCTGCAGTGTTAAAAATCTTACATATCTAGAAATATCATTCATAATTTTCATCTTGATCCAAAACCATATGTTAATATGGCCTGTTTTCAGATCCTTCTTCAATGAAGGATAGAACTGAATACATAAAAAACTAATAGATGATATCCTTAAAAAGACCATTTTTATATTATATTCCAGATGTATAGGTAGTATGTGCCTGTTACAGTAAATGGCCTAAATTTGATGCCTGTTGATCTCATAATAACGTTACCAATCCCAGACAAAATTTTATTTGCAAATGTTTACAGATATTCAAATATGATCATTAACAGCAAATGTGTTTATGTCTAAATAAATTAGGAAATAAATACTTGTTCTTGCACTCTCACAACATTCATTTGGGACATTCAACCTTCATGTAGGGATGTTGTTGTTAGTTGCGAAGTCGTGTCTGACCCATCGCGACCCCATGGACAACATTCCTCCAGGCCTTCCTGTCCTCCACCATCCCCTGGAGTCCACTTAAGCTCACACCAACTGCTTCAGTGACTCCATCTAGCCACCTCATTCTCTGCCGTCCCCTTCTTCTTTTGCCATCTATTGTTCCCAGCATTAGGATATCTTCTCCAGGGACTCCTTCTTTCTCATTAGGTGGCCAAAGTACTTGAGTTTCATCTTCAGAATCTGGCCTTCTAAAGAGCAGTCAGGGTTGATCTCCTCAAGGACTGACCGGTTTGATCGCCTTGCGGTCCAAGGGACTCGCAGGAGACTCCTCCAGCACCACAATTCAAAGGCCTCAGTTCTTCAGCACTCAGCCTTCCCAGCCATACATTGCAACTGGGAAAACCATAGCCTTGACTATACGCACTTTTGTCAGCAGGGTGATGTCTCTGCTTTTATGTATGCTGTCTAGATTTGCCATAGCTTTCCTGCCCAGGAGCAAGCGTCTTTTAATTTCTTGGCTGCAGTCCCCATCTGCGGTGATCTTGGAGCCCAGGAAAATAAAATCTGTCACTACCTCCATTTCTTCCCCATCTATTTGCCAGGAAGTGAGAGGACCGGATGCCATGATCTTAGTTTTCTTAATGTTGAGTTTCAAGCCAACTTTTGCACTCTCCTCCTTCACCTGCATCAAGAGGCTTTTTAGTTCCTCTGCACTTTCTGCCATGAGAGTGGTATCATCTGCGTATCTGAGGTTGTTGATATTTCTCCCAGCAATCTTAATTCCAACGGGTGATTCATCTAGCCCCGTCTTTCTCATGATGTTCTCTGCATATAAGTTAAATGGGCAGGGTGACAGTATACAGCCTTGCCGAACTCCTTTCTCAGTTTTGAACCAATCAGTGGTTCCATGTCCAGTTCTCACTTGCTTCTTGACCTGCATATAGGTTTCTCAAGGGACAAATAAGATGGTCTGGTACTCCCATCTCTTTAAGAACTTGCCACAATTTGTTGTGATCCACACAATCAAAGGCTTTAGCATAGTCAATGAAGCAGAAGTAGATGTTTTTCTGGAACTCCCTAGCTTTCGCCATGATCCCGCGTATGTTGGCAATTTGATCTCTAGTTCCTCTCCCTCTTCGAAATCCTGCCTGTACTTCTGGTAGTTCTCAGTCCACATACTGCTGGAGCCTAGCTTGTAGGATTTGGAGCATCACTTTGCTAGCATGTGAAATGAGTGCAATGGTGCGGAAGTTTGAACATTCTTTGGCATTGCCCTTCTTTGGGATTGGAATGTAAACTGACCTTTTCCAATCCTGTGGCTGCAATCCTGTGGTTGAGTTTTCCAAGTTTGCTGATATATTGAGTGTAGCACTTTTACTGCATCGTCTTTTAAGATTTTGAATAGCTCAGCTGGAATACTGTCGCCTCCACTAGCTTTGTTGTTGCTCAGACTTCCTAAGGCCCATTTGACTTCACATTCCAGGATGTCTGGCTTGAGGTCAGTGACCACCCCATCGTGGTTATCAGGGACATTAAGCTCTTTCTTGTATAGTTCTTCTGTGTATTCTTGCCCCCTCTTCTTAATCTCTTCTGCCTCTGTTAGGTCCCTGCCATTTGGGTCCTTTATCATGCCCATCTTTGCATGAAATATTCCCTTCATATCTCCAAATTTCTTGAAGAGTTCTCTGGTCCTCTCCATTCTATTGTTTTCTTCTATTTCTTTGCACTGTTCATTTAAGAAGGCATTCTTATCTCTTCTAGCTATTCTCTGGAATTCTGCATTCAATTGGGTGTATCTGTCTCTTTCTCCCTTGCCTTTCGCTTCCCTTCTTTCCTCAGCTATTTGTAAACCTTCCTCAGACAGCCATTTTGCTTTCTTGCATTTCTTTTTCTTTGGGATGGTTTTAGTTGCTACCTCTTGTACAATGTTGCGAACCTCCGTCCATAGTTCTTCAGGCACTCTAAAATATCAGATTTAATTCTTTAAATCTATTTGTCACCTCTACTGTATATTCATCAGGGATATGATTTAGGTCATACCTGAGTGGCCTAGTGCTTTTCCCTACTTTCTTCAACTTAAGCCTAAATGTTGCAACCAGAAGCTCATGATCTAAGCCACAGTCAGCTCCTGGTCTAGTTTTTACTGACTGTACAGAGCTTCTCCATCTTTGGCTGCAGAGCACATAGTCAATCTGATTTCTGTGTTGACCATCTAGTGATTTCCATGTGTAGAGTCGTCTCTTGGGTTGTTGGAAAGGAATGTTTGCTATGACCATTGTATTCTCTTGACAAAATTCTATTAGCCTGTGCCCTGCTTCATTTTGTACTCCAGGACCAAACTTGCCTGTTATTCCAGTTATCTTTTGGCTTCCTACTTTAGCATTCCAATCCTCCATGATGATAAGGACATCATTTTTTGGTGTTAATTCTAGAAGGTGTTGTAAGCCTTCATAGAACTGGTCAACTTCAGCCTCTTCAGCACCAGTGGTTGGGGCATAGACTTGGACTATTGTGATGTTGAATGGTTTGCCTTGGATTCGAACTGAGATCATTCTGTCATTTTGGAGATTGTATCCCAGTACTGCTTTTCCTACTCTTCTATTGACTATGAAGGCTACTCCATTTCTTCTGAGGGATTCTTGCCCGCAGTAGTATACCTGAATTCACCCATTCCTGTCCATTTTAGTTCACTGATTCTGCAGATGTCGATACTCAGTCTTGTCATCTCTTGTTTGACCACATCCAGCTTGCCTTGATTCATGGATCTTACATTCCAGGTTCCTATGGAGTATAGATCTTTGCAGCATCGGACTTTCCTTTCACCACCAGATACATCTGCAACTGAGTGTCCTTTCGGCTTTGACCCAGTTGCTTCATGCTTTCTGGCGCTACTAGTACTAGCCCTCAGCTCTTCCCCAGTAGCATATTGGACACCTTCCGACCTGAGGGGCTCATCTTCCGGCGTCGTATCTTTTTGCCTTTTGGTACTGTCCATGGGGTTTTCATGGCAAAGATACTGGAGTGGGTTGCCATTTTCTTCTCCACTGGATCATGTTTTGTCAGAGCTCTCTGCTATGACCTGTCCGTCTTGGGTGGCCCTGCACGGCATAGCTCATAGCTTCATTGAGCTACACAAGCCCCTTCGCCACGACAAAACAGTGATCCATGAAGGAGACATGTAGGGATACTGACAAACTATTTGAAACTCTTCGTTTACCTCATTTTTTATAAAACCTGCAAACAACCCGCATTGGCCAGGTCCATACAACATGGGAACCCCCAGTTGGGGGTTGTACATTCACAATGGCTGCTGGCATACCCTGCACCCTCTTGAGACTAAATTAATCCTCAGTGATTTGTTCTGTCATGTAAACCAAGTCAATATAGAAATACAATATATGCAAGAAACATGGTATGCTTAAAACATTGCTGTTAAGAAGATAGCAGTGGTAGTTATTATCATGCCGTGGCCTGAACATTATGGAAAGTGGATAGATGGAAGCACCCCAGAGCACAGGGTTGAATCAGAGACCAAGAGCTAAGACAGGAATATTCTCATGCCTCAGTCTCCAAATCAGAACTCCAGACTCTCTCCCCTCCAAAATCTGTGCTTGTCATGAGTGTATCATTGTTGGAAAATGCTAGAGCTAAGCCTTCATATGAAACACTGAGTCAGATCTTGTGTGTCTGCATTATGCAATGGCCTATAATTCCTATTCTCTTGAGAGTGTCATGGTCTGCACTTATGACACATAATCACAGTTTATCACTGCTTCTGCCACGTAGTTCTGTGTTGATAGAGCACGAGTCTGAATCTGTATATATACCCCTTTTAGTTCCCTGTTCTTCATCTGTCTAGTTTTGTTGATGAGCTGAAGAAAAGTGGAACTATTATTACAGAAAAGGAACATGTACAGCTGCATTTATAACTGATGGCAGGTGAACTCTAAAATCAAAGGTTGTTATAAAAATGTTAAGCACTAAACAAAATAAAAGCATGTACCTTACCAGCCTTAATATCAAACAACAAGGACATGATCTGTACTTTTCTTAAATACACTGTTAGAAACTAGACCACTGGTTGTACTTGAGGTCTTCTGGATGTACTATATGGACAATATTGTTTGTGTGTCTGTAGAGAATAAGAAACACATGTTTTCATCTAGACTGGAGATATGCTTAAGTCTTTTTGGACAAGAGATTACTCAGTCAGGTAACAGGAATACAGCTGAATATTTCATATAGCGAGGCTTTCCCCCCAGTTAATTCTAACAGGTAGAGAAATATATTTTTAAAATATATATTCAATATATTTTGAAAAAAGCGTGGTTGAAAATCAAAATAGGTTAACTAATATCACTCCAGCTCCTTCACTGAAGTTCTCATCAGAGGAAGAATAATAGTAAACATTGTTCATGATGGTAACTGATTGGGTAATTGTGTTCCAGCCTCCTTTTCCAATAAGGCCACAAATCTAGCCTATTATACTACTGGGAACAGCAGAGCTTGGATGGGTAGCCTTGCCAAGGGAAGATACTGCAAAAGCACTTGTCTTACTGACCGTTGTAGCCTCATCCATCACTCAGAACTAGCATATAGAACAATAATTACAGAAAGGCAGATCCAAAGGGATTGATCAAAGAAGTATTTCCTTGTTTAAGTCCATATTCGTAGGAAACAAATCAGGAGGTGCAAAGGTGGGAGTTACTGGTGCAAGAAATGCTGGATGGAAGCCAAATTAACAGTTCTGATGCTCTGTTTGTTATAATATCTCAGGGTCTGATAGGGGAACAGGCTGGCCAGAGCGATTGACAAATAGGAAGATGCACTTGTCATTCACAGTTATCTGAAACAATTGTATAATTTTAAAAAGTGTAAGATCTACTAAAAATATGATTGTTTCTAATTCTGAGTGGGTTTGTATGTCATGCTAAGCCACCTTGCAAATAAGCTACAGTGCCAGTTCAGATAATTGGGTTTAATGTGGCTTCTTCTACCCCTCCTTCCCCCCAGCCTTCCAGCTGACTCCAACATGTATCCCAAGAGCCTCTGTGACAGAATCCATATCCTATGATCCCTTGCTCCCCTACTGCATCAGCAGCTTTCCATTATTTGTCTGTTGTGCCTTTTGCCTTTGTTGGGTCCTTGTAGAAAGTTTTCATATATCTCTTCTACCCCATATCTGACTGTATTCCTAATAAAACCTGAGAATTTTTCTATCATCTTTTGTGGTTTTTTTTTAATTAATGCTCTTGCTTTGTATCCCTCCTCAACTCTACTTTCTGACTTCACAGGTAATTTATACTGCAGCAGCCTCTTTGTTCCCTGGCCTATTAGTGAAGCTACTTTTATTCATCCCATCTCCTGCATTTGTTGTTTTGGAGAGAAAAATCTCATTAAGCTTGTGCTGCCAAGTCTTTTCCCACCCTAATCTATACACTCTGATCCTGCTGTCCAACATCTTGAGCAGTTGTTCTACTGAAACCTCCCCACTCCCTGCTTTGTCTCCTGCCACACCACCATACCATTGTACCAGCCTATTTTATCTCCAAGAAGACTCCAACTCCAGAGAACATCATTATTGAGAAAGAATATTTTTGGTGGTTTCTCTTGCCACCATAACAAAAGCTAAAATTCCTCTTTTCCTTTGGAAAGCACTGTAAGGCATTGCTTGTATAAGGGGTGCTGATGGGGTGAGCTGTTGGTTCTAAATGTAAAATGCGAAGAACTAGACTGCTTACTGACTTGTGAGATGGGGTGCAGTTGTAGAAAGCAAAGTCCTGAGAGACAGAAGAGTAGGGCAGGTGTTATCAGGGAATGCTATGCATCAGGAGATGCTTATAGGGAAGGAATGCTTTTTGGGGTGTGGGAAGGCTACTTTATTCTGCATTCTAGCAAGTTGATAGCTGGCACTTATGTAGTTGTAGGACATTTTTAGTGATGGTACACATGGGGTAATGGGTCTAGATTCATCCAGAGATAGCTGGAAGGATATTTCTAGCTTACTCCTGAGTTGCTGATTTGGGCACTGGATTCAAGAGAAGTGGCAGGGTCTCTTTTGCCTGCCTCCCTGTCAATGGCAATGTTATTTTCAGTCACTGGGCCAGGTAGTTCAGCATTGTCATGAACCCTAACCCCCTCCCCTTAATTCATAGATGCTGTGCAGGATGCTGTATGATGTTTTCCTCTACATCCAAAAGTGTATCGAGGAAATGCCACTATGCCTTTAAGAAGGCAAAAGTGCACACTATGGGAAGTCTAGCATGGTTGTGGTAGTATTTGAAGTTTTTCTGTTTGGCTATTCACAGAGCTTGGTACAATGCCATAAGCCACAGTTGGAGTGTAAAGGCCTGATCTCTGGAAGTGCAGGGATGGATTGCGGATAGTGGTAGTGAAGAATCTGCCCATGGCTAGCTTGTTTGCCAAAGGTGTGTTCCAGAGGAAAACCATATCATGATTTCTCCACTAAACCCCTGCATAAATGTCTGTAAATCTCCCTTTAGAATACTAAAGTGCCTGGAGGAATATCAATGGGATTCAGTGGATTCTACTGGTTATCAAAGAGATACAGGGCTCAAACCCACAGGACAAAACAATGCAGATATTGGCATATGCTGTTTTACATATGCACTAAAGTCTCTCTCTCTCTCTCTCTCTCTCTCTCTCTCTCTCTCTCTCTCTCTCTGTGTCTGTATGCATGTGTGTGCGCATGTATGTTTGCATAACATAGGGATATTTCCTAAGGACACTCCTATTTTAAAAGAGGAATATATGGAAAGGGAAGAGGAAGGCATTTCATTTCAGGAAAAAGAACCCCCAAAAACCTCAGGCAGAAAGATTCAAGGGGAAGGAAGTCACAGGAAGTGAAGGGGCTCCCATCCTAGTGGGTTCCCCCCTAACACTGCGTTTGCAATAAAAGTTGAGCTTCACACACCAACTTGTCCAATGTGCAGATGTGCTTAATTATTGTCCAAGTCCCTTGCTAGATGCACCTTGTTGTTCTTACTATTTTTTTTTTTTTTGGACATGTGCCACCTGTTCAACAATGGGTAATGCTCCACTGCCAGTAGTTCTTCCTTTGATCCTTTGACTGCTGGTCTCAGTTGTTGTGCTAGCTCCTCAATCTGAACTTATTCCGATATAGCAATACCTTCAACCTCTTTTTCCCCTTGCCTCATTTCTGGGAAGCCAGAATAGGAGGGATTGTTTGGGTTTCGTTCAGTGAAGAGGTATGTCAAGTTGACAGCTGTCAGTGGTAATGATGCTCTCACCCTTGCCTGCCACATATTGCAGTGCAATATGTTGTTAGGCAGATTTCACTGTGCAAAATTGCTCATTAAGGGAGATTGGCACTGACTTTGGCCATTCCTGTGCAAAGATTCATTTTCAACAAGCCATGATGAAATTGATCCATCAGGTTTGGATGACGGTACCCCATTATGGATATGATAACCTCTAGAACAACCCATGGGTTGTCAATATGACTTCTTCATGAAAATTAAGACACCCTGCACTAGACATGGCAGGTTTACTTGTCATGACAGCCAGTCATGAGTAGTTGTCCAGGATGGTTTGTCATGTTGTGAGAACCAATTCAGTATGGGTGAAATACTGGCATTTTGGAGCACTTCAAATTGCCAAAATCATACTAAAACTGGGAAACAGACCAGGATCTTTGAGAATAGGAAAACTAAAACATGGATGAGTTTTATCTCTCTTTTCCCCAGAGTTTCTTTAAAAAGCCTTAGAGCTAATTGAGAACTGAGAGAGGCTTTACAGCTGATGGAGGTACTCTTCCTCCAAGGACTGCTATAATTTATGGAAATGGCTTTGCATCTGGCATTCAATCAGTAGAATGATAGTTGGTGACAAATAGTGTGAACTGATAATTGGGATGCTAGATATAAATGCTTGTGCATCTTTAGCTATGTTTTCTGGTCGCTGACCATCATCTGAAGTTCTGTAATACTACTGTGGAATACTTTATGAGAGAAAATATGTTATTTTTCATCTCTGGCTATGGAGAATTATTTTCTTAAATTCAGTATATACAAGTAATACATATGGAGATTTTGCAATGGCCTTGATACTCTGGGACTCTTTTTGAACAATGTTCTGTTTAGCCCGGGTCTGGCTTATACTCCTTCTGCCATTTCACTAGGCATCTAGTAGCCTGTACTTTGCAGGTATATTTTTATTTATTTATTTATTATATTTCTATCCTGTCTTTTCTCCTTTCAAGGAACTCAAGGTGGTTTGCATAAATCTCCTTCTCCTCTCAATCTTCTCATAACAACAACCCTGTGAGGTAGGTTGGGCTGAGAGTCAGTAACTGGTCCTAAGTCATGCAGTGAACTCCATGACTTAGTGAGGACTAGATCCCAGATCTCATGAGTCCCGGTCCTGCATTCTTAACTGCTGTACCCCACTGGCCCTCTCCCTCAATTTCTCCCACTCTATATATGGGTTGTTTCCACTCAAAATGCTGTGAAGGAATATGTCAGAATGAGGCTGCAGTTTTTCTGGGAGAGGGAGATGGGGTGCATAGCTAGTGAGGAGGGGATCACTTTGTAGGGAGTTCATGTCTCCTGATTGGAGTTATGTACTTATCTTACTGGGTGGTAGGGACTTACTAGGATGATAGAAAGTGTTGTCAGGGCAACAGAATTTTTATTCTCCTGCTCTTTCTCAGACCTTTACTACTCTCTGGGACATAGCCTAATGACCCTCCAACAACCACTGAATGAGGGTTACATTCTGCCCTCCTGCTGTCCTAATACAGCCCGTTAGGGTTCCCTAGATGACCCTAACGGGCTAGATGACCTCCTTTTCTCCCTATTCTAAAAGGTTGAAATGCCTAGTTATGGGTAGTAAGTGCCTTCAGCTACAATATGCTGAGTTTTTTCCTGCATTTTTAGCCCTACTCCTTTGGATCTCACATGTCACAGGAATCTGCTCCTCAAGAGTTTCTCTGAAATGGAATCTGGATCTCAGGTTTGACGAGATTCCCTAACCCAGCACTAATGTATATAATGTCTTTTTGTAAGGGGAGCCTATATTTATGTGATAGGATGCACTTTTCCAAATGGATTATGACCTGAATTACAACAGATAATCCAAGCAAAATGAAAGCTCAACAGGATTGTTACAGATCTACTTTCAATTGTGTTAGAATTTGGAAGATTTTATGGTTCATCTAATATTAAATTGACCTGATTTTCAATGTTGTCTGTGCTTTCCAGGTAAAGAAATGGACATTTATATGCTATTCATTTTAACTCCTCAATGGCATGTGAAGGAATGATTTTTAAAATTTGCTTTTGGATTAAAAATGTCTGCAGACTTTAAAAAAGGAGCATATGATTGCAAAACACCTATCAAGAAGTGGAACAAATAGCTAATCCTGAAGAAATATAATAAATCCTGGTTATGGTGCCATACTGGAGTGGAGTTAAAGCTGTATCACATAGGTAGCTTACTTCTTATAAATTATGGAAATATTGTGGAAGACGTTGACTTGGATGTTGTGCTTAATTATGGTTTTGTCAGAATTTCATGGTGACAACAGGCTTTCATACAATTCTCAAGGTAGGGATTCAACTTTTATGGTAATATATCTTGAAAGTTATTTCAGTTAATTTGTTTTGCTTAGTATTAATCTTTATATTCATTGTAAGGGATATGTGAAATTTAATTTTAGTCATTCTTTGAGGGATTAGAATTGGAAATGTATATACTTTTATAAGCAAATTAAAGTCAATATTTTAATGTGTTACTTCACAGTAAAGAAATCTAAAATTGAAGGGATATTTAAGTATCTAAAGCATTTAATGTAGGCCAAACCATGTATTAAAATGCTTGCTTTTCGTATGCTTATTAAGCAGTTTACAGCTTTGTCCAGGGCCCCATGTGCAATATATACACTTGAATTTCTCTGTGTGCAGGTTCCCCATTCATCTGAATGGATATTGTGGGTTTACCCATGCAAACACATCTCTGCATGGATTTATTTCTTCTGTTGGAATTATTTGATAACTCTTTTTTTGTGCATTACTTGAAGCTTGTATATCATGAACCACTCAATCTAGGACAGTTATTTTACTCGTCCTCTCTTGAAATAACTGGGACTTATTGGTAATGGGACTGTACTCTGAGTTATTTACAAAACAGTTCTTACCTTGCAAATATTTTTTTCAGTTAGTAAATGTGTAATCACTTATAACCTTCTAATAGTGTTACACTGAAAGTACATATATTGGAATAGGCAGAATACTTAAAAAAAGATGAGCAGATTTTTTAATTAAATTCTGTAAAAAAGATGAGAATTTTCATTAATGCTAGAGTAATACTTTTATTTAAGAAAATGTAAATTTTATTTAGTAAGGGAATAGTGTGTGATCAAAACAAAATTTGAAGGAATTTGGGTATAGTAAAATGTAGATAATATTGTACTACTCCTTCTTGTGTCTTGTTATATTTTTTTCTCTTTTATGCCCATTTCTTGGACTGATTTACCATGTGGTTTCAAAGAGGAATTCCTGTCTTATCTTGAACACTACCAACTAACAATCCCAATAAGGGTTGATCATAATGGAGCCTTCCTCAGCTTTACTGTGAAAAACACTAAGCCCTCCAAGAGAAAGAAGAGGAGTACTGAACATTATGACCAAGAACTGGCAGTTTCTAAATTATTTTTTAAACTTTCTGCCTATGGCAAGCACTTTCATTTAAACCTGACTCTCAACACAGATTTGGTCTCCAAACACTTCACAGTAGAATACTGGGGGAGAGATGGACCTCAGTGGAAGCATGACTTTTTAGACAACTGTCATTATACAGGATATTTACATGGCCAGCATGGTACAACTAAAGTAGCATTAAGCAACTGCAATGGTCTGGTAAGTGTAAGTAATATATTTTGGATTGTTAGTATTGATTCTTTAAGTGTGCAATCCTATGTTTATTTAGATGGACCCCCCCCCTCTCAATAATTTCCCAAATTCCTTAGTCTGTATGACAGCCTGAGGGAATTCTGGGATTTGGAGGAGATTTTTTGGCCTAAAAATACATAGGCTTGCATCCTAAAGTATACAGAAGAAAGCCTGCTGTGAACACAAATTCTATCTTAATTACCATTTTTATTCTTTGATTTCTGGATGTATTGTTGTCTTATAACTTTGTGTTTCCCACCCAGAGAAAGAGATACACAGTTGCACTGGAGTAAGCCTTATGGAACACACTGGGACATACTTCCAAATAAATGTGGCTAACTTTCTCAAGAATTGGCCCATATGTCCTATATGCTTTCCGATGAATATGCTATAATGCATGTGACTGTTGTTTTTGTATGTTGGTAGGCTTACTGCTGCAAAATAACAGGAACAACACAACATCTGTACATAGCCAAAAGCACTCTGCTAAATATGTAGAGTTTAAAGTCTTAGAAAAAGCAAAGGTGAAATTCTGTAACATGCTGGGAACTTTTTTACTTTCTAAAATTGCATGGGATTGTTTTCTTAAAGTTTGTTAGAGGGGAATTATAAATAACTCCCAGCATGTCCAAGGCATGCTGAGAGTTGTAGACCCTTTTCCCACCTAAACTTGTATGGGATTGCACCCTTAAGAAGGTTGTGTTAGTAGAGACTGCTAAATAATATCATCTGTAACGTAAAATATGAGTGGATGTTTTAACTGCAAGGGGAGTACTTTTCCAAGAGCCCCTTACTGCTGGCTTTCTTCTGATGGATGTCAGCCACATGAGGTCTTTTCTCCCTCAGCCAAACAGATAATAATTATGCTCTAGAGAAAAAGTGGCAGTCACTTTTTAAATAAAAACATATGAGTAACTACTGAAAAGATTAATTGTGAACAGACATTGTATTACTATATAAACCATATCCATTGTTAATCACAAATCTGAATCGATTGCAATGGCATGGACCAATTTACAGTGCAGTCCCATACAGATCTACTCAAAACTAAATTTCATTTAATTCAAAGGAACTTACTCCAGGCTATAGAATTTCAGCTTTATTCCTTTTACTTGCTCCTTCTCCTTTCAGCCATGCGTTGTGCTTCCAGAAAGGTGCTAATAATTCATCTCTTGTAAACTATAAGCAGAATTGTAACTGACTTTCTATATTACCAGGAATATTGGATTTGAGCTGTGTGTGCAGACTGTAAGTTCTATTCATATCAATAGGTGTAACATAGCTGTCATCTGAACATCAGCGTACAGTAAATTGATCCAGTTTGCATAATCAAAGCAAGCCACTATGGCTTAGGCCTGATTTAATTATCTGTGTGTGCTGGTGAAGTGCCAAACACCCTTTCCCAAATTACCTGCCCAGGCACAGCTTGTCATGTTGTCTGAATCCAGGCAACATGTCTTGTTTGAGAAGGAAACTACCCTAAAATCATCCATGGCCTTTCTTATATGATCCCACAAACCTCCATTTTGTGATAATAGTGCAGTATCCAGTCCACACACATTTCCTGGGGTATGGTTGGGAGCATAGTTCTTTCTACAGAGGACTGCACTGGCATTTATCCCTTTTTAATAAAAGGGTAGGTGTGTTATTTAGCATGCTAGACAGATGAAGTTTCTAACGAATACAAGTAAATTATTTTTGAAATTATGGCTTGCTGCTGGGGAGATAATAATCTTGTTCTTGCTTGTTCCTTTAAAAAGTGCTAAAGGAATATACATATACTCTAGTGTTAGAGTGGGTGGGTACCCAACACTTGAAGGATTTCAAATAAATGAAACTGCCAAAAGTTCATATGTGTGGGTGTGAAGGCAGAGAAATATTTTGCTTCACACCACAGGCCAGTAGCAACTGGTCAGGTAGAGCAGCCTGTCCAGGACATTGCTGGCTACTGACCAGGAATGCACTTGCATGCTGCTCTTTGCCTTTGCAGTCTCTGACACATTCCAGTAGATGAGGCCATGGGGCTTGTTTGCCTTTCAGTGGTAGCATTTGTCCACAAAGATAATGTGGTTTCACAGATAATAATGAATAATTATTATGTGCTGGTTTCACAGATAATAATGAATAATTTCCATATATTGCTTATGCAGCCGAATTATATATGAGAATTACAGTAGCAATGGATGTAATATGGGGGAGCAGGAGTGGGGAGAACAACAGTAAAGTTGCTATTTGAATGTCCTGAAACTGTAGTATTATTGCATCCTTTAGGAAAGCATCTGAAAATCTTTGCATTACATGGACAGCAACCATATAATTGTTATTGAGCAAAAAACCCTTTTATCTGTTTTATTTTAACAAATTAAAATATAATGTCAACTTTTATATAGGAATTGTCATTCGTTTTAGAAGTTTGCTTTGAATATTAGTATCTTACATAGTTGAATTTGTAATAGGTTTTATGAATGTGTAATAAGTATAATGTGAAATTAGATTCACAGGAATTTAACAAATCAGTGGGAGGAGTAACATAAGTTCCTCTTCTGAAATGCTAGTTACTCAAAATACAGTTTCCGGCATATTAGAATATCTGTTGGACCAGTTGGAGCAAAATACTTCTGCAAATATGAAAAACTCATAGAAAAAACAAATCCTTGTTACAATATCAGTGTTGTTAAATCATTGTAAAAGGTGTTCAGTCCAAGCATAAGAAGTGTTTTGTGTAAGCAGGCCACTTGTTGATGGGACACTGGTTATTTCAACAGTAAGTCTTATATGGAAAAAGTCTTGTACAGTTGTACTATAATTCAAGCCTAAAAATAACTATAGCGTAGTCAGTTACAAAATGATAAAAGAGCACACCATGTTTGGAAAGCAAGACACTACTCATTATTGTAGTAAACCTTAAAAGTATATAATCCACAATATGTGGAGACAGTTTTACTGTGCCACAGAAAGATGCCAGCCATGAGATCTTCAGAAATAGGATTATTGATCAGAATTCCTTGGTGTTGGAAAATGGCCAGTTTCTGTATTGAATGGGCTTTTGTTCCCATGTTAAAAGCTATACGGTATCTTTTCTGAAGACAGTGCTTGCCACCAATTTTGTGAAATGTTTTACAACCCTTACAGTTTTATGAAAATCTCAAGGCCTGTGGCACTCATGGGCCTGGATTATCTGCTGTAGGTAGGTTTGGAAGGGAAGAGAAGATGCACGATTTTCTTCCTGGTCCTACAGTGCAGTCCTATCTGTGGTAAGATCTAGAGAGTTCATAAACAAGGCTTGTACTAGCCAAATGGAACAGCAGTTTTTTTGTTTTTTTTTAATTAACGGATTCTTCTGCCACATTGCAAACTGCTTTTGAACTGGGATAGAACAAGAATGATGTAGATAATTGTACATTAGACAAGGACAGAGAAGATGTAGTTCAAACCTCTTCTCATGATAAAGCTTAGTGAGTAGCACTGGACAAATCATGTTCATCATTCAATCAGGTTGAAACACCACTGTCTGTAGCAGAGAGTGGGCTCTGGCTGGATTAATTTATAGCTGGCTGTAAATCAGCACAGATGGATATTTTGCTCATCCTGTTGCTTTTAAAGGAGACCCTATGCTGTACCTTCTGTTTGGACTTTTGATGCTTGTATTTGATCCTCCTTCTTTCCAAGGGGTGAATTCCTGGCTCTGCTTCTTGCCCTTGTGGAAGTCCTGGAGGAGCTGAATGGGGCTCAGGATGCTCTTCCAATGTAAGACTATTAGCTGCAGCATCAACTGGCTGTAGTTAGGGTCTGCTATGCCACCTCTCCTACTCTTCTTCCTTTAATGAATCCTCCTCCAGGTAGGGCATGATACACTGAATCACAGAGAAGTCTCCTAGTATAAATAATAAAAAGAATTATAATTGTACCACTCCTCTGTCTTTTACTCCATAATGGAGCTTTTTGAAGAAACAAAAAGTTGGAAGAAGAGGTGGGAAAATACAAGGGTTAGAAATGGAAAACAGCTCACTTCACATTACCGCTGCAGCTTAAACAAGCCACAGTGGCTTGTTTTAACCATGGCATATGCCAGTACTTGCCAGGCACTATTTGCCTAATTACCCACCCAGACATGGCTTGTCATGTTGTCATACCTAGGTGGCATAGCTTATTTGAGGAGGAAAGGCATGTGTTATTGGAAGATTGTTTCCTCTTCGAATAAACCATGTGGCCTGGGTTGGAATAACAAACCAGTCACACCCAGCCAGGTGATTAGGCAAACAGTGCTCAGCATTCAATGGAGCATGACACAGCTTAAAGAAACCACTGGTACTTATTTAGTCTGTAGTGATCATATGAGCTAGACTGATGTCTGAATTGCCATAAAATTCTGTGGAGGATACAGACCAATTACAAAATAACCACTTCATTTGGAAGCACTCTAACTCACAATGTTCTAAAGCCTTATTCACACTAAATGTTCATTATGACATACTATCATAGTTTCTGACAGCTGCCTCATACAGTAAAACACCTTTTAGGTGCTATGTTGCAATCCATATGAGCCCTTACTGTGCATGTTTTACTTCTATAAGCCATTTCTGTAAGTAGATTTCAGCAGTGTAAAGAATCACATGTCAAGCAGCTGCCCCGAAATAGCTTCTTGTACACCAAAGCTACTACACAGTTGCAGTCGCTCTTAATTTCTGCTTTTCCTTTATATGTCCTGAGCAGAAGGTCTTCCTAATGACTTTTAGATATTTTTGTATTTTGACCAATTGTTTTACCTTGAATACACATTGTTACCCACCTTGGGTTTTGTAAGAAGTTGAGGTGGATTCACATTTCAAAAACAGTAATGAATAAATACAAGCAGTTTCCACAAAGCAGCCATTTTGTGTGGAAAAACCTCAATGCTTATGGTTTAGAAAACTGTACTTCATTCTGTTTCAGATTGCAGTTAGTTGGAATATATTATCAGAACACCTTATCGGTTAAGTCATCACAGCTCTTTCCAACTACATGTTAGTTTTGGACACAAGCATTTTTCTGTAGCCTGTAGCCTGTAGCCTGAATATGAATAGCCCTACTTGTGTCACTGACATGTCTGCAAGATAAGAGAGATTTATTACAATTACTATTTCATACTGCATGTTGTGAAACTCACTACATTGTAGTTCATATTCACCAGACATTTCTTCAGATTTCATTGTGTTGCTAGTCACAGAAAGTCCCAGTATGTTCAGTTTCAACGCTTTCCTGTTTTGTACTACTTTTGGTTTATAATACTTAATTATCCTGACAGGATTTTAAAAAAAGTTCACAGTAGATACAGGAGAGTTTTTTTGAGGATGACATTTGATAAAAATGTAGAAATATGTGTGTTTTTCTATTTCCCTCCTTTCATGCATTCCCAACATACTGTTTGGAGCCAAACAGGACACGTTCTGCCATTCACTTACAAGTTCGACATACCCCACTGCACAATACTAATATATTTATTTTTCTCAAGGAGCATGAATATCTCCTTTATTAGAATTAGTATATTCTTTGTGGATATGCTGGGCCCAAAAACTGGAGGATGAAGAGGACATGAGGGAAGAGCTATAGCTGGGAAAAGCCTTCATTTTTGACAGGACCCCAGCCTCTCCCCGAATAACCTATCATGCTTGTGGGTTGCACACTTCCATGCTGACAGCAATGATTAGCAGCAGCAGAGAGCAGCAACATGCAAGTGTGAGCCATGAGCAGGCCTGGCTGAGAATTCAGCTTGAAGGGAAACAAATGCCTTTCAGCCTTGGGGCCCAAAGGGGAAAGGAATTGGATTGTGCATCCTCTAGCCAAACACTTAAAGGATACTTTGAGCTACCAGAGGGATTTCCCTAAACAGCTTAAGTACCCAAGAGGAAATCAGCCTCTGAGCCAGAATTTCCCCAGCTCTCTAGACACACCTCACTTCAGCCTAGCCCTGGATTCTGTGATAACTTCAGAAACTGAAGCGGGGAGAGCACGAGCTCCTTGCCCTCTTGCATGATCGTTCAGAGACCTTATTTCCATATTTATTACTGAGCTGAAGCCAGTCATCCATGCTTACTTAGAGACTGAATAGTGAAAGGAGCATGCTGACACAAAGCTGTCATGGGGGCTCAACAGTTGCTGCTGCAGCCCTTTGGCTTGAGTGCAGAAACGTCTAGCTTGAGCAGAGAGGATGTGTGGGCCCTGCTGGAATGGGTTACACGCCTCACCTCTGCAGCCTCTCTGTTGTTGGGGTTAGTGCAATCATTATCTTCACTGTGCAGCAACTAATTGTTCTATACAGCAGCTTATGTTATACAGACATGAGAGCCTTTTTTGGAGCAGAGTCAAGCCAAGAGTAGAATGTGGTGGTTCCAAGTGAGAGGGGGAGGGCTGAGCATTCAAAAACTACAACTGCCATTCTGTGAAGGTACAAAAAGGTTATTAATCTCTGAGATTAATTTACTAGTCTTCTTTCCCTGCTGTAGTTTCTTTAAGCAGTGAACAAGGGGGGAGGGATACTGAGTGTTGAGAAGTTATTTTACCTTACATAGGAAAGGGAGAAAATTGCCCATTTGAGGAGAAGTATGCAATGATTTCTAAAAGAAAAGAATAAAGTACAGTGTTTCATTTTCTTTCCTTGATATGTAGAAGCAGCCCTGTGACAGATGCTGGAAATACTTTCTCTCAAACTGATTTGAATAATGAACTTTAAAAATACCATAGGATTGGAAATTTGCTTTATAATGTTGTCAGGGACTCTAACCCTGACTGGCCTAAAGAGTCATTTGTTTAAGTGCAGGAGAGGACAAACTACTAGCAAGATTCAAAAAACCAAAAAGCTCTTTATACTGAAGTGTACACCCAACAATACAGAGCAGCTCGCTCCTCCTTCATAAGAGAACAAAATCTGCTATTAACAATCCAAATATTTTTACACCTTTAAAAGAAAACTCGACCATTGGTCATTTAGGCCTGTTCATCCTCACATTGATCCCACCATCTGTGTGTTGTTAGCTAGAGAAAGTAGGCCACATTCCACACTTAACAGTGGATAGTTAAGCAGATAGTTAGGTGCCAACAGTTCTCAGTATTATCACAATTAAGGATGCTGTTTCAACTGAATACTTTCTGCTTCACTAGCATTACATTCATACCCACAAAAAATTGAATTTCTGTACAACTTGAGGGGCACTCTTCGGGTCAAGGCCCCAGCATTGTTACAAAGAGTTGAAACACAGGGAATCAGAAATTTATATTAATGTCAGGACCCCATATAAGGAAGGCCTTAAAAAGCTGACAGAGAGTTCTGTAAAAAGAACTCTCTTTTTAGAACTCTGTTTGAAGGCTATTGATATGCTATACAAATCTCTGAAATGATCTTGTAAAGTCATTGATTAAAAAAGAATGATACCTTCTTATGCCTTGATGTGGCATAAGTCCAATCACAAAGTAATGGGAAAAGAAGGGGTATTCTAACTGTCTGCTGCTCAAATAATCATATCAATTTTAAAATTCAAGACCTAGCTCTGGCATAAGAGTGAAAGATGAACAATAGTGCCATTTTCAAAGTGTTTACCTAGACATAAGGCACCCTGAGTGCACTGGGGCTTTCCTTCATGTAAATATGCATAGTGTTGTAAGCTCACCCTTTATTTTTACTTTGTGCATGGAGAATCAGAAATTTTATATCAATGGCGTAATGAATACCATAATGTGAGATTTAAGCTGCTGGGATAAAGGCAACAGTAACTGTTCTCACTGTTGTTGCTGGGCCTCAGCATTGTTTGTTTGTTTGTTTATTTATTTATTTATTAAGACATTTTTATGCCGCCCCATTCGCCGAAGCCTCGGGGCGGCTTACAACACATAAATAAAAATTTAAAATATATATATTAGAATAGTAATAATAATTTAATACACACACACACACACACACACACACACACACAATATAATACAATATACAATATAAAATAAGCCGCCCTGGCCAGATAAAATTCAATAGTATTAACATTTAAATAGTGGTTTTGTCCATCTGCTTGGTAGTGCTGAGGTTATAACGCTAGTTTACAGGTGGGTCTCGTTCTCATGAGCTTGTTCCCATTATTGCTAATGTAGTACTGGGCAAATTCATCAGTTTGCATAGTGGGGTAGTGCAACTTCCATGGAGATCATTGGTTCAGACTGTTTTGGAGACAGATGTATATTTGCTATAACAGTGTATTATGGTAAACTGCATTTACAGGCATGCAAGACAATTCTAAAAGCTAGTCAAATTAAAACCAGTAAAAAAGGAGAACTTTCGAATAGGTTTGAGGCCTGTTAAGACTAAAGCTGACATACTCGAAAGTAAATTCTTTTGACATTTACAAGTAAATGATATTAAGGTTGCAATTAGATTTCAAAAGAAACTTGTGATTATAAAATCAGAATGAAATCACATTTATTTTCTAACCCTGTAAGCTGCTGAGCTGGCAGATGAATGCAGGAATGGCCAACCTATTCAACATCTCAGAATTGTTTGTCAGAAAGAAGTTTACACAATATGAGTACGTAATGCTAAGCGATGCTGTGTGGTTACTCCATGGCATGGTATCTTACCTTGTGCCCTGGGTCACACATCTGCATGGTTTCCATGCTTCTCTATCATCTCTCCAAATGGCCACAAATATCCCATTAGCCCCTATGGCACAGAATCATATAATGATAATTGATTATCCTAGGGTGCACCACTCCTACTTATGCTACCTGCATCTTGTTTATTAACCTGTATGCTCCCCTGAGTGAGGCCTGTGTAGTCTGCCTTTTTTGAAGGGGAGTTTTGGTTTTTTCTACTGCTTAGCAAAGCAGTTGCCTACTCACTAGAGTAACGTTGTTGCTCTAGAGGAGCACTGCAGGAGAACTTCCAAACCACTATCGCACACTATGCCAATATACAAGCACACATACACGTTCATGCATGCACACACCTGTATACCCTCCCTCCCTCCCTGCACATGTGTCCACACACACACACACACCAATCTCAGGATCTGTGCCCCCCTGCATCCAGGTGCACAGAAGGTGCACAGCATGGCTTCCCATGCCAGGGAGCGAATCCTACCAGACAGAATTTCCCAAGGGTGCTTGTGTGGACATCTGCCTGATGACACTCTTAGTCCCACAGCTGGCAGTGGGAGTACAGGAGGGCTTGAGGGGAGTTCCAGGGATTTTTGGGAACAAGTGGGGCAAAGGGAAAGAGACAGAGAGGGAGACATAGGCTTCTCTAGGTGAGCACCCTGTTGGCAATGCTGGACGCAGCCTGTGTGTTCCTCTTGTGTAGGGCAACTTTCACAAGAGGACAACTCTGGCTCTAAGAACAGAGCAGAGGCACTGCAGTGTCAAGCATGCCTGTCTGCAATGTGGTTGCTGCTGGAGGCCGTGCAGTGCAGTGCCCTTCTACTGCCAAGATTTCAGAGCTGTGGCTGGGCATTGGGAAGGCAGCACCTGAACAGAGGGAATTGGCAACACAAGGCAGCCAATCAGACTGCAACTGCCTCAGGAACAGGACAGCAAAAAACAAAATTGCATGCTGGAGCACCTGCAGCAGCTGTGGCTGCTCTTTCTGTCAAACACTACGGCAGAAATGTAGAAACTGCAGAGAAATATTGTAACTGGGGCCACACATAACAACAAACCATGGTGAAGTGCAGAAATCTTACAAAAATATTATTTCTCTGCACTTCGCGATGGATGCTGAATTCAAACATAATGACAAGTCATGCTTGTGCAGTCTCCAGCATGGCTTGTTATATGTGAATTCAGAGGGTTTATTCCTCTTGTAATACTGTATAGATTAGAGTTTAAATTCACCACACATGAAAGCAATAATTTAAGAACATGCATTTTAAAATTAGATGAGAAAAAGTTATTAGACACAGGCTGATTGTAGCCCCCTTAGGAGTTAATGGCAGAGGCCTTAAGCAGATGAGGGAGAAAAAAAGACTTTAGGTTTTCTTGCTCATTTATTAGAGATTAATCAGTAGACTTTAATCCAACAGACTTTTCTTTAGCTACTGCACTTGAGATGCTTCTGTATCCATTTGGAGCTGCAGTAGCAGTTATCATGCTGAAGGATAATAGGTTTTTTTCCCCAAACAAGTTTCAGAATGTAACTTTCTATTCAAGAATGATTCCTCTTTCTCTGCCTTCAAAACTAAGTCTCCTCATTGCTACCGCATCCCCAGTTCTGCCATCAATTTTGATCTTTTCTCCGTGCTGGCATCAGAGTACTACTGACCATTACGCCTTGTCAGTCATTCAACAAAACTATAGAATTCCATGCTTTCTCAGGTTTTGTGCTGAACAATTGAGCTGCTCTGATTCCTGGATTATGCATTTCTTGCATCTAAGCTTGAGGAACTCCTTCAAAAGGAGGAAGTCATGACAACAATTCAGCAGAACTGTTTTATAGTTCTTAGAACACAAGGGAGGGTGTGTCTGTCCAGTTCCCGACTTCTGCCATGTGAACTAATAAATGTTTGTGATCAAAAATTCTAAATACTTTAATTCGAAGAAATTCCCTTTTTCCTTTAATGCCTATGTTTCTTTCACCATTTCATAGAGGTACCATTGGTTACTTTGAAACATGCCCTACCAAAAAGAGTCCCAACTACAAGGTTTGTTTAAAGGACATGACTGAGATTGCTGTGTACATCCACCTTGTAGTAGATGTATTCATCATACAACTGTAGCACATAAGAGAATATGATCATTTCTTTGTAAAATTCCTAGGACTATTATCCATTTGGAGACATCTCACCGCACTCCCACACAGTTCAACACTTTTATTGGTGCTGACATCCTCTTGGTTCTACTGATCAGTCAAGCTCCAACTGCTATCAGGCTTCTTTCATCACCATACTTTAGATCAACCTTTGCAACCTGGCACCCTCCAAATGTTGTGGACATCAACTCCTATCAGCCCATCCTCAATAATACTAGGGGGCACCAAGCTGGGGATGTTGCTTTGAATTAACAGCTATTCATATTTCTTCAGAAGTTGAAAAATGATTGTGTGCTCGTGCACAACTGAAGATTTATTTTTCCCCCCAACTGCAGCTTGGGATGTCCCCCCTGTTTCAATCCCCTCTGTCCAAGATTCCAAGTCCTCTGGTTTCTTATCTCTTCACTGATGATTGAGACCTTGTAATACAATGTTTGACACACTCCTCTGGCCCTTGGAGGTAAATGTCCTCTTAACCAAGTTCAGTGCCTTGAACTTTAGCCAGACTGAACTGTTTTTCCAGGGGTTGTCAGCCTAGAGCCTGTAGAATGCATCAGAGGCAAACCCAAATAACCCTTCTTCAGGGGCTTTGTTATTTCTTTGAAAAACTTCACTGTGCAGATTACAATTGGCATGGCATTCATAAAGTTTTATCACAACACACATAATTATTTGTCTTTTCTGTTGTATAGTTTAGTAACAAGCATTAGTAGTAGACTTTAAGATGACTTATCTCACAGCTGTTTCTAGGGATAAACTACCTGGTTGGATTTCCTTAACTGATTCAAGCATTTTCTTCATGAACTGTTCCTCCATTTTGGGTGGTAGCCAGATATTGACTTTTTTTACAGCAGATGATGCCAAATATCCCTAGTTTTCTGCTAGCATTTGCAGCAATCTTGTTTTTTCAATTCAGAAAGTTGTTTGATTTGCCTCCATTCCAACTGATTTCTAAGATTCCCCCCCCTGCCCCCCGCTATTTCCCCTTCCTTTTCAGAGACCATGTTTATTCAGGCATCTTATACTAGATTGCGTCTCCCAGTCAAGAACTGGGATCTCTGTTCTCCTCAGAGTGATTCCTTCTTCTCCTGTGCTGACAAAGGAGTACTTAGTGGATGTACTTCCACTTCCAAGTGAACCCTTTCACCTGGAAGTATACACAGCCGAATGCCTATGAATTTTTCTCTACAGCAACTCAGACACATCTTCATAAAGTCTTATTTTGGACTACCAGTTTATCTCAAGGAAAATAGACTCTTGGCTACTTTTTGAAACTCCCCCCACCCCGTTACTGGCAATGCTGTAGCACAGGAGGTATTGATAATCAGCACTGACCTTTCACTTACCTGCATTTTTTCCCTAGTAGACAAAGGTCATTATTATGCAATTACACAAGAGGGTAGAGCCAAGATTTGCCTTTCAGGGTAGAATGCTCACAGAAGATGCCTCCACCTGATTTTGGGTAACCTCACACCATGCATCTCAGCTCACTCCATTCAACAAAGACCCTGATTGTCCGTTTAGCAGCTAAAGGGACCACCATGGGGAGGAGTGGGACAGGAATTCTACTTCCACCAGCTCAGTTGTATATATTAAACTAAAACCAACTCAAGATATTCTGTACAGTTACACAATATGTACTTCTTTGCTACAGTAGGAATTTGTACTGAAATCAAAACCTTATTGTGTGGGTTGTCTGTTATTTATGCCTTCTGTGACTGTCAGTGGATGGAATGAAGTGGGATGGCACTGATTCCATCTTCTTGTCCACAGCATGGGAATCTACTGCTTATGGGCAAGTTGAGTTGGACAGCACTTCTAATGCTCCAGAGATTTTTGGAAGGTCCTGCCTGTGATATACTCAAGTATATTCACATGTGTGTGATTACACAGAATATCCACTCAAAGAGTAGCAGTTACAGGCAAATATTTTTGTTTACTAAAATAGCAAGTGTTTCTTAGTATTGTAAATTATCAGTAGCAATTGATCAATTATAACCTTGTAATTTAAAACTGTCAGTGTATTATGTGATATTAAACAATATATGCCATAAAACATCTGTGTGCTTATTGACTAAAATGTATATTTGAAACTGCTTTATTCAGAAATAATGTGTTAAACATGTATTTCCTTTTTTGTTTTTATCATTCTAAATAATTTGCCATTGCAACTATACAAAACCAGCATGCCTGGAAAAAATATTATCTTGAGAATATATATCTTTGGATGTTACTTGTACATGAAATAGGAATGCTGTCAGGGGTTGCATATTTTCCCTGAAGGAAACGCACAAACTTTATCAGGACTTTCTCCTTTATTGACATAAATATAAATCTAGGAAGCACATCTTATTTGTGCATTATGTTAATAACTAAAGCCTCTTTATGACATGCTTTTGTTTTCATTTTTATAATTTTGAAAGAGACTTGCCTTTACTTAAATAAGTGGAATCCATTTAACTGAGCTAGGGACTGAAGTATTCTGTCTGTCTGTGTGTTATACTTTTATGATGGACAACTTCCATTCTTGTTCTCTTTTTCCCTTTAGCATGGTGTTATTGCTACGGAAGATGAAGAGTATTTTATTGAGCCTCTAAGAAATGCAACTGAAAATTTCAATAATTTCAGTTATGAAAGTGGTCATCCTCATGTCATTTACAAAAAGTCTGCCATGTATCATCAGCTCTTCTATGACCATACTCATTGTGGTGTCTCAGGTATTACTTACAATAAGTAATAATCTTATTCCTTTATAATAAAAAATACCTATGCTATGCCTATTTCCATTCAAAGGAAAATAAACCTATGATTTCAATTACAGTAAATTTAATGTTATCAGGTCTCTTTCTGGATCACTCCAGAGAAAGCAATTTTTCATTTTACTGAGCTAAGGTCCAAAATAATTCATTTGAAACAAAATTTGAGTAGCATGCTTTGTGTTGTGCCTGCTGTTTGTACTATAATAGCTAATGTGATATAATATGGAATACAAGTGGGCAGATATGTCAAGCTCTACCGACATTTTTTCAGCATTTCTTTCCTCAAATATAAATACTGAATATTTCTGGGAAGTGAGGCTGCTTCATGTGGATTGGTTTCTTAACTCTGATGTATTCATTTTACTGCCTGCTGCTTCCATGCTGTAGTAAAGGCACACAACATTTTGGCATTAATGTTGGGCTTGGACTCAGAGGCTGCCATGCAGCTATCTGCAGCTACGGGCATGCTTCTGTAAACACACATGAATGCACACATGCATCCCCCCAGCAATCTGTATTAATGTCTTTGGGGGAGGGAGTGGAGAGCACAGGCAGCAGGGAATTTGCTATCAGTTTTTGTGAGGGTGTATAGCATAGCATAGGTCACAAGAATGGCTTTGTTGGACTGCGTGCAGCTACTGGGCCATAGGATGTGTACCTGTGCTGCAGGGGATGCAGCTGGCTCCTAGCAACAGAATAAATTTATTTTTTATTTGTTTGTTTAAAGCTTTTATATACTGTCCAACTGCTAGAGTCTTGGGACGGTCTTACAGTAAAAGCAGCATAAAGTAAAATGAAACACATTATCCAAATAAATAAGGGATCTCATTGGACCAGCAGTGGGAACCAAATGCTAGGTTTTTCCTAGACTAACTTTTAATCAGATACCTGCTCAGAGAAAACTAGGAAATTCACCCAGATGAAAGACTGGGCTGCTAGAAGAAAGATGAAGCACATTTTCCATTGTCTAGTAGCACACTATGTTTCTATACTGGGTGTGGGAAAGAGTGCTTTATCTCCTTCAGAATGCCAAGGGTAAAATTGTTTTATAAAAATACATTATTGTAAAAATTAACTGTTTATAAACATTAGTCAGTGAGCTGATTAGAAATATAATAAAATAAAAAATCACTATAATATTTGATATCTTTCTATTCTTGATATTATTTGTACCTATATGAGAATTTAGTTGTATTTCTGGTTGAACATGAAATTATAAAGCTATGCTTTAAATTTAAGTGTAAAACCATTTGCATTCAGTAGAGAATTCTTCTGTCTTTTGCCATTTTTGAAGTAGAACTATTTTTATCCTGCGTTTGTGACCTGATAAAAATACATTTAAAAATTCAGTCCAATGCATAGGCAAGTCTGTAAAATGTGGATGTCCTAACTTAAATTTCTCAAACACATAACACATCTTTAATTGTGTGGAAGCCTACAGTTCAGTATGGATATGTATTATATTACTGAGTGATAAGCAAATGTGTATATTATTTTTTATTATTATTAGAACATTTCTATGCCGCCCCTTGCCGAAGCCTCGGGGCGGCTTACAACGCAACACAATACAATACAATACAATACAAAAATAACAATATGAAATTAAAATTAATAATATAAAATAAATTATATATATATATATATATATATATATATATATAAACAATATAAAAGAAGTTATAAAAGAAAAGTTTTATAGAAAAGAAAAGAAAAGAAAAGAAAAAAGAAAAGAAGTCGCCCTGGCCAGATAAATAAGTAAATATTGTTAACAATTAAAATGACGTTTAAATAAAAAGGTCTTCACCTGGCGCCGAAAAACAAATAACAATGGCGCCAGGCGGACCTCTCTGGGGAGCACATTCCATAGATTGGGCACCACCGCAGAGAAAGCCCTCCTCCAAGTA
>NW_025336087.1:8693248-8766697 GCF_004798865.1 Varanus komodoensis | reverse complement strand
TATGGATGTAAGCGCTTCTTCAGGTAACCAGGTCCCAAGCCGTTTAGGGCTTTATAGGTCATAACCAACACCTTGAATTGGGCCCGGACTTCAATGGGAAGCCAGTGAAGCTGTCGGAGGACTGGAGTCATGTGAATATAACGCCCCGTCCCCGTCAGCAGCCTGGCAGCTCTATTTTGAACCAACTGAAGTATCCAGACCGTCTTCAAGGGAAGCCCCACGTAAAGCGCGTTACAGAAGTCAAGGCGGGAAGTCACCAGCACGTGTGTCACCGTTGCCAGGCAGTCGTACTCCAGGTAGGGGCGCAGCTGATTAACCAGCCAAAGCTGAAGGAAGGCGCTCCTCGCCACCGCTGTCACCTGAGCTTCCAATGAAAGCTCCAGGTCAAGGAGTACTCCTAAGCTGCGGACCTTGTCCCTAAGAGGGAGTGCAACCCCATATTCATACAAGCATTTTTCTTTTTATCAAAAGTACTATGCTGCAATGTATAAAACACTTTTGAGAAAACCCAGCACAAGTATCAGTTTTTGAATCAAATCAGGCTATTTTTTAAACAAAAAATGTAATGTTTATTTAAGGATGGTGTTTCATATTTTTGATTCAGTCAAGAATTTAGAACTCAATAGAAATATAAAACAGATGCATATCAAAACATTAACATGGCAACCCTTGTGATATCATCGATTATTTTGATTTCTAGAAGACCCCACAGGAAGCAGTGAACCTTGGAGGTTGAACACTACCATTGCTTTTCCAACTTTATTTTCAATTAATCAAACCTTAAGAAATCACCATCGACTGAAGAGATCAATAAGCACAGAACGTTTTGTGGAGACACTGGTAGTAGCAGACAAAATGATGGTGGGATACCATGGACGCAAAGATATTGAGCATTATATTTTGAGTGTCATGAATATTGTAAGTTTGATCCCTCTATATGTTCAAGCAACTTCTTTTAAGATTGTGGGTATTAATGAGGTTAGACTCAGAAACTAAGGATGCATTAGTATCAGTTGGGCATCACTTATTGAGTAGTCACTGGAAAGTCACTAAAGTGCATTAATTTTTCTTTCAATGTTTCTAGTAAAGTTTAGACAGATCCTGAATTAGCAACATTTCTCTTAGGAATGACTGGCATAGGTGGTTGTTACCAAGTAAATCCAGTGACTCAAGCTAGTTATTTCAAGGGGCATAGTGTGAACTGGTTCTGCTTCAGTTTTACCTTTGGAACAAATCTACTGCTTTCTTTTTATCAGTGCTAGTAATTGTTCAGAACTCTTATAGTAAGGTAGCCATGGATTATGTTTAATCAATGCCAGAGACTTCACTACCTTAAATATAGCTAATTTATTAGCTACTCATTAGAGAACAGTTCTAACTAACTCACTAACACTAACTTCTCTTTCTTGTGCTTCAGTTCTTCTGGAGTTTCCATTCCCCATATAAGGCATTGCTTCTGTCTCTCTTGACAATAACATTTCACTACATTTCCTCTCCTTTGAGTTATAAACTATGTGAAATCCAACAACTGAGCTAAAAAGAAATATTAGCCTCTGTTGACAACCTCCTTACCTAGTCCCACAAAACCAGTTGTCCCACAAGTATATAATTTTTCCTCTGTTGCTATTCCTATCTATATAAAAATCCCTGCAGCATTCAGGTTTTCTGATCAGTGTGTCTCTGGAAGTTACTTTCTCTTTGTCACCTTGACCAAATCTTTATCAGTAGTAGTAGAGGTTCTATACTACCAATAACTTTTCCATGTTAGGCCTTTTTCCTTTTTGGAGCTTTGCAAGTGATCTATCCTCACTAGAGTCTCCATAGAGTGGTCCTGACTTGTGACACCCTGTTTAATTAATTCCAGAGACTGCAGTACAGAATAGCTATTTATTAACTGCAAATTAGAGAAGAGTTCTGGAAAGGATCATGTTTCACTACAGCTACTGATGCCAATGTGCTATGGTTGAGAAAGAGTGTTTGAGCATGTAGATGCACTATGTAAAGTACTTTTGAGGAGATGCCAATGATTCTGAACCCAGATCTCCCATGCATCTAAGTTCGGTCCAGTGACATAGAGGTTTATAGGTAGCGTTAGATCAAATAAAGCATATTTAGATGCCAATGTAACTGTTAGTATTTTTGTTTTGCCACAAAAGCTACATTGGGAAATGGGGTTCTGCTTTTTACTGTAATAAACCAGTTCCTGCTGTTTTATCATACATTAATCAATTTATTTAAGTGAATTATAGTCCACTTTTCAGGGTTAAAAACTTTGCAAAGCAGAAGTGAGTTCTAGTTCTCACTGAGATGATGATGAAATTTCCTTTGGGTTGTACCAGTTCAGGAGGTAGGCACGGACTTGCACAATCAGTTGCTTTTCTTTATACAAATACACACTGCACCTTAAAATAGCACCTCAGTGAGAAGGCAAAACTTAGGGCATTGTCTAAGGGATTGCTTGATGTATTATAGATGAGGACAAGGAATAGGTTTAATTTTCACACTGATGTTCAAATGTTTGCCTTTACATTCTTCTGTATAAATGAAGAGCTGCCTTAATTCTAATGAAAAACAGTAAAATATTGCATTTGGAAACAGTATTGATTTGAGGAAAAACATTCCCACAACATTTTACAATGGGTGGTTTGACTTCCATCAATAGATATCCAAGAGAGTGCAGTGGACCTTCTTTGGCTTTTTTGCACTCATATCATCATAGAGACAAACATTTAGCTAGCACTGATTAACAGTCTTGCAGAACTTTCCTGTCAGGGTAAAATCAGGCATCCTACAGGATTGGTTATCTTGTGGATGTACTGGTGTTGAGGTATTGGGGAAAATTCACAATCCCCTTCTCCTTATCTAACGTAACAGAATTTAGGCAGTACTGTTAATAATCTGTCCCAGTCACGTGGTAGAAAAAATGAATTATTGTTTAAGCATATGTCCATATTTGCAGAATATTTTTTGTCTGACTTTGTGCCTTTTCTTATTTTCTGGAGGTCAGGTTGCCAAACTTTACCGTGATTCCAGCCTAGGAAACGTTGTGAATATTATAGTAACTCGTTTAATAGTCCTCACAGAAGATCAGGTAAGAATGATTTGTGACATAAATTCGGTTCTTTAAAATATAAGATTACAATAATAATAAAAAAATAACTTTAGAAAAAGTGTTTGATAAAATCTTATCTGCAGTCATTTATAATGTTAAAATTAGATGTGTTTACAAAAGTATTCATTTTAAACTTTTTTCAAGATTTTACCTATACTTACTGAAAATTACATATGTGGAATTTTTGAGTACTAGAAAGTTGAAGCTTGTTTTCTGTTCCTATGTTTTGAAACTGCAAAGTCTGCTCTGAATATTACTTTCCCCACATGGTTAAAATTAAAGTTTGAAACTAATCTATAATTCTTACTTTTGACAAAACTATTACTGAAATTTGAAATTAACTCTTTAAGATGTATACACAAAATAAACTGTAGGGCAATTTAATACAGATAAAAATTGGCAAGTAGAAATTATTCCTAGAAATTACTGCTTCTAATTATAGATCAGATTTGACTTCCTAAATCTTAACCACTGACCCTAGTAATTTGTTTGGAACATTTCTGGTATGCATGTTGTATTGCAGCCAAACTTGGAGATAAATCACCATGCAGACAAGTCCCTTGATAGCTTCTGTAAGTGGCAGAAATCCATTCTCTCTCACCAAAGTGATGGAAACACCATTCCAGAAAATGGCATTGCCCACCATGATAATGCGGTCCTTATTACTAGGTATGGCTTGCTGAAATTCTCTCATTTCTTCTGTTTTATGCTTCTTACGCCTTTGTTTTCACTCAAAAAAAGCTAGAGGAAGTATCTATAGCAATCATACAGGGTGAAAATATTGCACATGTTTAACACTGTGATAAAATATTCAGCACTGGAGGTAACTGATTTTTCCATTCAGTAATAGGAAAACTGTAAAGCTTACATGAAGCAAATGGAAGTGATTTGGTATACATTAATGCTTTTAGAATTAAACAGACCAGCTTTTACGTTAAGGATTTTAAAATAAGGTAGAAAACTATATAAATATTTCTCACATTTTTACTGTTGTCCCTAATGTTTAAGAGCCAAATATTATCGAACAAACCCTTAGCCAGCACTGATAGCTGCTAAATATATTAGTAACCACATTGTTTGTGTGGGTCACAGATACAATGCTGGCCCAAAAGCATCATGTGTGTCTTTTGCTATATTACCTGTATTGACGGAGAAGAAAACAAACTGAGGTAGTGTTGAGGTAGTGTTACTTATTCTCCTACAGATAAGCAGCAGCCCATATTTTGCTGTCTGTGTGATTTAAAGGTGCCATTCAGTGCATACTTGGGTGGACAGAATTCCATTGAATTCAGTAGGACTTCATTTTGGGGAATAATGCACAGCATGTTTGAGGTATTTGACTTATTCATGATGTACAAGCAAAGTGTCTGTGCTTCTTCATAGTTTGCATGTGCTTTATGAACATCCAAACATGGAATTATGATAGATTAATTTTAATAGAATATTTTTGGACATTAGTTTAATAATTTTGACCTCAAACTAATGCTAGAATATATCAAACTATAGTCTGTAGCTTTTCTTTCATGATAAATAAGTAGACATTTCTGACCTCCAAAAGAAAATTGACTTAACAAATATTCTGATTTCCTACTGTTCATGATGGTCACCATTTTTGGAATCAATCTTCTTTATTAAGAACATTAAGGAAAGCAAATTGAAGGGTGGAGAACACTGTGAAAAAATTAATCTCCAGTTCTGCTTCTGTACACCTTTATTCAGCATGCTTTGAAAAAGTACTAGAAATCAGTCCAGGCATGAAATAACTGGTAGAATTGACATTGGAAAAACAAACAAAGCTGATGTATGAAACAGCAATTTCTATTTGAATGGACAATGAAATGGCAAATATGATTCAGTATATGTAAAATGCAACAAAAAACCTAACTTCACCTACACTTATTGATGTCTGAACTGACAGTGTCAGAGATGTTAGCATCATGGTGGATAGCGCAGTTAAAACATCAACTGAATGTACAGCAACAGTAATGGATTAAAGTAAACATGCAGTAATTCTTTTATAGAAATCAAAGATGTGGCTGCATTGGAACTACAGTGTGTAGTCCTGGTCACTTTATCTCAAAAAAGGTGTTGCAGAGGTAGAAAAGATTGGAATATCTTCTCTGTGAGGAAAGCCTAAAGTGTTTTAGCTTAGGTTTTTAGCTTAGGAAAAACACAAGGTAGGACACAATGCATAGTGTAGAGAAAATGGATAGAAATTAGGTCAATTATATTGATTGGAACTAGATTTAGTACCATTAATTGGTTGAGGCAAAATGCTTCTTTGTACATTGAATAAGTAACTACTATAAAATGTGATGATAGCTGCTTAGCTAAAAGACTTTAAAGGCAGATTAGACAAATTTATAGTACATAGGTCAACATTAGCTATTACCTTTGATTGCTAAGTAGTTCTGAGTTTAGAGGCAGTATGCCACTGAGTACCAGGTAGTGGCAGGTGTTGAAAGAGGAGTAGTTTTGCTTTCATGCCTAGCTTATGGGCTTCCTTACTACCCAGAAATGGAAAGAGGGGATTGGTCTAGATTAAGCTTTGTTTGATCCAACAGGACTCTTATATTACAACATAACTTTTTTTTGCCTGTTACATTTGAAACCCACTGTCCCTTCAGATATTTAAGAGTTGCATAAATGGAACATATATGTTACCACTTCAACTTAGGTATGCATGGACTTTCTTAAATCTCGTTCAACCCTGGTTTGTGCATTTTGAGATGTCTTCCATTCCATTTTTCACTCATTGATAGAATCTGATTTTGCACAAATGAAAATGCCCAAATACCACAAAATATATAGATCTCTCTAAAAAGCTGATTTTCATACTTCAGTCTATTGAGGAAAATGCACATTTTGGTCATCTTTGTATTTTTCTGAGACTGAACTTGTATAAAATTATGGAAAGTACAAAAAACAGCTTGCAAGTCCACAGAATCTGTGTGAGTCAGGGAAACCAGTCTGCTGTGCAATTAGCAGATTTCATAGAAATCTGAATTGATTCACTCCACTGTGAATTTGTCTGACATCCCTACTCCAACTGCTTTTTCAGTTAGTCTGGGGAGAGAAAGAATGATTAGTCTGCAGTCTCTCAGTTTCAGGAATTCATACAAGGTTTTGCTGTATTATCTTTTACATTTGTTATAGCTATGTGTTTGGGAATAGGAAAATGAATTAATTCTGTTATGAATTCTTACAAAATGTATTAAAGATGACTTCTCCCAGTTGGTAATTCTGACTGGTAGGCAGGCTGTTTTCAGCTTGATTTGGATCAGGGTCAGTAGTGGCAAAAACTCAAAAATATTGTTTTAAATTGACTCATATTTTTGATTTACCAGATGATATTACCTTAAAAATGTATCTGGTTTGATTTAGGGTTTCTTTTGTCTAAAACATGAATACTTAATTTGGACACTGTGCTAAAAAAATTCTGCACTTCACTTTGTGTTTTTAAAATGGTTTAGTTGTATAAAATTAAGTAGAATAAAATCTGTAACTTTTATGGTACCTTTATGGTCAGGAATAATGTATTTTTTGTTCTGATTCTACTGTCAGATAAAAATATTGATTGTATCATACATAAGTAAATATATAAGAATTGTAATTAGGTCAGCAAACTATAACTTAATTATACTGTATTTTTATCATCACTTGGATTCTTTATCGTGGGATCCAAAATGTCTATACATATCCAGATAAATTATTTTGTTACTAGTACTATAACTATGGCAGTTGGCAGTAGAATAGAAATGTATTTATTTCTCTATACTTCTATATATTGCACCTGATATTTAAACAGACTATTATGAGACAGGAAATAATAGAATTGGAGGTACTTGAACACTCTTGAGCCTTGATAAAAATTCTGATAATATTCCTGATTTCTAATGAGGACCTTTTTTGAACAATAGCTTGAGCCAGATAGAAATTTCTGGAAACCCTGAAACCATAGGGAGAAAAACAGTTTTGTTTTGTTTTTTCAGGAAAGGACATGGAAAATGAAAAAGACTAAAATTGGCACCTTTTACAGATCAAAAGTCACTTTGTTATTTAGGAACTAAAATTTATGATGTATCGCTTTATTTGGCATATTAAAAGTACATTTAATTTAGACAATAATTACAAACTGAATTTACTTTAAGTCTTTTGAGTGTCCCTGCACTGTAAAGAACCTCTTTGGTTTTGCCACTTTATGAAGAGCAGGCAAAAAATAAAACAGAGGAGACTATCTATGCTAATAAAAGAAAGAAAATTACATCTCCATTAAGCCTCTCTTTCACAGTGTCAGACAGTAATAAAGTACTTGTTCAATAAAAACAGCAAAGAAAAAGGGAGTTGGGCTTGAACCGGGGCTCATTGGTTATGATTTTATGTGCCATCATTTCTGACTTACGATAACTCTTTGAATGAATACCTTCCAAAATATCCTATGGATGACAGACCTGCTCAGCTCTTGTAAAATCAAGGCTGTGGTTTCATTTATGGGCTCAATCCATCTCATATTTGGTCTTCCTTTTCTTCTTCTTTCTCTGACTTTCCCTAGCATGATTATCTTTTCTGGTGAGTCTTACCTTCTCAGGATGTGCCTAAAGTTTGACAGCCTCAGTTTTGTCATTTTTGCTTCAAAGGAAAACTCTGGCTTGATTTGATCTAGAACCCACTAGTTTGTCTTTCTCTTGGTCTAGGGCAGTGGTGGCGAACCTATGGCATGCATGCCACAGTGGGCATGCAGAGCCCTCTCTGTTGGCACATGAGCCAAGTCATCCCAGCATCGCCCCAGCAGCTGAGCATCGGATAATAGTGCACATAGGGGCCATGCGCATGCTTGGAAAGGAGTAGCAGCACCAGGCGATGATGTCATTAACTGTGACTTGTCCGAGCTTTCACATGGTCGGTCTGTGTGCTGCCAAGGAGAGAGATTTGCTTGAACTGGCTGTGAGTTTTTTCTAAACTAAAACCTCAGTATTCAGGTTTTATTGCTGTGTTGGCACTTTATGATAAATAAGTGGGGTTTGGGTTGCAGTTTGGGCATTCGGTCTCTGAAAGGTTCGCCATCACTGTTCTAGGGTATTCACAAAGTTCTCCTCCAGGACTATGTTTTGAGTGTATCACTTTTCTTCCTGTCAGATTTCTTTGCTGTCCGGCTTTCATACCCATACATAGTGATTGGGAATACAATAATGTCGCTGATGTTGGCCTTGGCTTCCAGAGAAATGTCCTTACACTTGATGACTTTGATTGTCCAAGTGGAAAGGAGCAGCCCTACTCAGCACCTCCACTCCTGCCTAACTGGAAACCTTTCAGGTTCAGGGCTGGGGCAGGACAATCGACTGATTCCTAAGCTCCTGCCTGAGTGAATTTTCTCATGCTGGGAAGAAAGAACTTGAACTTGGCCAGGATGCCCACATCTTGGTGGTTCTCTGCCTGGCCCAAGCTTCTATTTCCTTGCTTTTGCCAAAGAGAAAGTGACTTAAGCAGGAGAAGGTAAGGAGCACGTTAGGCTAGGCTGGGATATGCTGGGAATAGAACATCGTTGTCTTCTCTAGGTTCTCCCTTCCTCACTATTGAGTGGCTTTTTCTCCAGCAGGAGCAAAAAAGGGGGCAAGCCCAATTTCCACTCTCATTCCCACTTGGCTCTGGCATGCACCCGCCTCCCCAACTTGTTGACTGCCAGAGCACCTTTCTGCCAAATGGGAGGGAGGAAAGGGGGCCAGGCTTGCTCCCTATTCTTGCTCCTACTGGGGAGAAAGCCACTTAAACAAGAGCAGAAAAGGGAGAAACTGGGTTAGGCAGGGATTTTCTGTTCTCAATACATCCTCATCAACTTCAGGTTCCTCCATGCCTGTGGGCATGGTATAACAAGCAATCACAGTAAGCTGAAAATATATTGTTTCTTTTCATGGCTTCTGAGGACCAAACTTATCACACTTAAAATATCATGACTAGGTTTGGATGCCCAACAGACAGTGATTAAAAAAACCTCAGTGAGGCTTGTTGTGTCATACAAATCCAGTCACTAAATCTTGGCAAGATGGGAACTCTATGAATGGGCAGTTCCTAATAATGAAAATTGCAGAGTTTGTTTATTCTAGATGAGATTGCATTCTCTCAGTAGCACCTATTAGCTTCAGTTGGTATGACAACTGAATTGTTGGTATGACTTTTTCTGGACAGTCCACACACTAGTGGTAATGTAACATTTAAAGCACTGAAAAACTTAGGACCAGTTTATCTAGTAGATTGCTTTCACTGATATGTCTCATTCGGCCACTTAAGATCATTGGAAGAGGTTTTATAGAGGTTACCACCAGCAAATAGTAATCTGGTGGTAACCTGGAAGTGGGCTTTCCTCATAGTGGCACCCACTTCATGGACTACACATCCCATTGGTATATGGGAGGGTCCAACTGTGATATGTTTCAGGTGTCAGTTGAGGACCTGTCTTTCCATCTACTCTTTCCTTGACTGTGCTGCCTAGTTTGTTCAGTGGTGGTTCTCTAATTTTAAACATGTTAAATGTTATAATTAAAGAAACATATTTAAACATGTCTCTAATTTTAAATGATTTTAAATTTTCTCTTTAATTTTAAATGCTTTCAAGTATTTTTATTTTATGATTGTATGTTAAGTTTTTCTGTTTTAACCTGCTTTTTGACAACTTTTTAGATATTTTCCAAGCAGAAAATAACTTATTTTTGTAGGTACTTCTGAGTGCATGCTGATACCAAAACAAAATACATAATCAGGTGACTGTATTATTTTTTGCTGTACATATTTTGGTTTATTTTCAAACAAACTGTGCTTGTCATTATTTCTTACGGCTATGTAAGTCTTGTCACTGGTTCATAAGGACTTAAGGATTTACAGTAGAACTAGCAAAGCTTTAAAATCTTAACAGCCTATTAACTGCAGGATATGGTTCATGAGATTTAATGGGTAGTTGTTAAAATGAGACAGAACTATTCTGGGGGGAAGGGTTGGGAGAACCATAGAAATGTTTGCTTTTGCTGTTTTTTTTCCCTCACAACAATAAAACACCAGAATCACAATGAAAAAAAAAAAAAAACCTTCTTCAAAAAGCATTTCTGTATTATATCTGTTGTATGTTCATCTTAACTCTTTTTTTTCCACTGACAGCATTATGAATTTGTATGAATAAACTTTAGGGATATATACGCATGATTGTAATTAAGCTAAATTTTGCATGGCATTGATGTAACATTTTGCTCTGTATTTAAAAATCACGTTTAGTATATCTATGGTAGAATAAAACTTAAGATGCTAAATGTTCTTTAAAACAAAAGAACAGCTTTTAGAGATGTAGTATCTGAACTGCAAATCCCTTTTCATTAAACAAATGTAGGTAACAAAACTTATGGCTGCCTATTAATTTTACTTTAAGACTTTATACCTAAAACCAAAAGCATTTTTTACTAACAATAAAGCTTTCCCTTTTGAAAAATGCCCACATAATTTTCTGAATGTAATAGAGATAATTGGACATATTTATTCCTCTCCACACCATGAAACATGAATTGTTTGGAGCATTCACATGCTGTTGTCACTGTCAGCCCAGGTGCTGCTCTTTGCTTTCACTTGTTTTTTTCCTCTGGCCTCTTTTCCTCTCAGCCATCTGTGGTTAAAGGTCTTCTGAGGGAGGTAGAATGAGGGTGAATGTATGGCAGCAGTTTAACAACTTCCATAATATTACATGCTAGAAAAGTACTCCTGTCCTTTTCTCCTTTTCTTTCTCTTCCCTGCACTCCCCCTCCCCAAGATTCACTCTTCCATAAAGCATCAAGTGGTTATGAAGAAAAGTGGCTCTTTAGATTTCTGGCTACGTAGTTCTCTTTTGGGGCTTGTGTGTTCTCACTCTTGGATCTTCTGCTGACCTTGACATTGATAAAAACAACCATATCCAACTGTCTTTCTTGCTGGTTCCTACCTCCAAAGCTTTGGTATGCTTTATCACCACACAGCACGAAATGTTCAGCATCAAAGATAATGTGTGGCTCCTACTTGCACCATGATAGAATGGGATGATCAGCCATAATCTTGCCATCCCACCACCATACTTTGACTTTATCTGGTTTACAGAATATTGTCTGTAGGCACAAAAAGACAAAGAAGAAAGTGATCCATCAATCAATTTACTTACATCATTCAACATTACATTTATAAGTGGCAAATGGCATTCTGTTCCCAAATAGTGAAAATTTTAGTGTTGTTAGGTGAACTGGAACTAGAAATCAGAATACCAGATAATGGACAGAAATTATACACTACTAAACTGTTTTTGAGATAGAATATATATAGTATCTGTATTTACAGTATATTCTTCTTTGTATATATGAAGAAGATGTGCATCACACATAAGAACGCTGCACCTGCATGATGCCTCAATTCAGGAAGTTTCAATAGGTGAGGAATTTTTGCCTCACCCTGTATTGCTAGCAGGTTCCTTCAGTTTCTTTTAGACCACTGTTGTGGTTGCTTCATAGAGAATTTGTTCTTTTTTTCTGGAGGGAAAGCATTAGATTTGCTGATGTCATTGACTTTTCTTTCATCCATTTTATTTTCTATTTTGTTTCTACTATCTCAGTCTGTGTTTTTTTATTGATTTTGAGCAAGTGCCATTCACTTTTTCTCCACCTGAGAGGTGTATAGCCTTGAAGATGCCTTTTTGAAAGTGCATGCACTGTGACAGCAAACTTCCACCACGCATGATCACTCACTCTGCCTACTCTGCTTGGGTGAAGGACACATCATTGATTCTTGCTCACATTGTCAATCTTTTACTAAGTAAGCCAGGATAAGCAGTTCTGTCAGATCACAGACTTTTTTTTTTTTGAAGAGGACATTAGTGGAGCTCACTCTGCAATGGCTCAACACCAACCTTCCCCACAAAGAGCTACCTCTTCTTCTATATCCATTGTGTAGGTTTGATTAGCGCCTTCTCTCTAACCAGTTGTTCCAGCTATAGCCAGCTCTAACATGGAACTACCAAACTGGATCCATCTCTTGCTGCCTTGGCAGCCAGAATGCTGTCTGAATGGGCTCAGTCAACAACCTCTTTGAATCACATCAAAAAGAAAAAGATTATACTGTTTCTTGATAGTGTTCAAAGGATGCTCTATCCAATATCAAACTCAATGGTTGTGGAATCATCTCAGGGCAAGTTGTGCATGTTTCATTCTGCCATAGACAGGGAGAGCAGGTGTCCGGACTCGAAGGGAAGACACGCTACTTGTCTGTGGTACTTGGTCTTAAGGTAGCAAATTACCAAGCTATCATGTCCAGATATAGGCTGTTCTTATGGGGAAAGATGGGGGCTGTATGTGAATATCTTCCAGATTACAAATGTCACTTGGCCTGGCCTTCAAGCTGAAGGCTTTATGTTTGTCACAACAGGTCAGTACTTAAAGACATAAAGCTGATTATGATACTAAGGCTAAGATGAGGGAAACAGCACAGTAATGCCATGTGTGGCTTCACTTTACAGGCCTGAAACAAGATACTTTATTTATTTATTTATTTATTTAAAACATTTATATGCCACTCTTCACTATCACGTATCAGGTTGGCTTACAAGATTAAAACCAATAACCATAAAAACAACCAATAAAACCAATAAAATTGCCATAAACTAATACAAACAAATCAAATCCAAACAAAAGCAACTGTGAACCACTGACAATACTAATTTTTAAAATAGCGATTAAATAAAAAGGTTTTAACCTGGCACCGAAAAGAATATAGTGCCAATTCAATACTTAGTCTTGAATTGAGGACCTACCCTCATGGATTTCATGCAAAAGGCTAAGTCAACTGCAAGGAAAATGGGACTAAATCTAGTGCCTCTGCCTCCAATCAAATATTGGCACTGGGCTGAACATGCATCCTTCTCCTAGGGCTTACACCAGAACAGCCAACCCTATCAATCCCACCAATCTTCTATAACCAGGAGACAGATCCTCCCACACAAGTATCATCAAACCATACAAGAGGTGACCCTGCTTCTAAGCAATACTTCTGATTCCCTGACAATTTGAATGGAAAATGGGGCACAAACACAGATTGAGGCACTGGTCACCCAGTGAGAGCCACTACCACATCAGTGTTTCAAATTGCTAGTAGCACAGAAGGCTCTTCATGCTTTCAAAAAGGAACTTGTTTATCAGCTTACACAGATCATCCCGGACATCATGACAGTGGCACATTAACAAACAAAGAGGCATGTGCTTGACTACAACTCACGTCTTTGACTTTCAACATTTGGGCCTAGGCTGTTTGTTGATGTATGATACTGTTGGCTGTTCATATTGCCAGTTTAGCAACACTCTTGCAAACTTCCTCAGGCACACGTATAATCCATCTCATAAATGAGACATTTCTTTTCTGGAGGTGGGGGATGGCCTGCATAGATTGTTTTGCCGCTGCAAAGAACATAGCATGCCTGCTATATTGCACTTGAGCCAAGAACAGCACAGCCTCATTGGGAAACCTCTTCCTCATCCAATGGACAGGGAACCTATTTGATCTGTTTGCACCTTTCTCAATTCTAAGCAAAGTCTTCACAAAAATACAGGAGGACAACGTTCTTCATTCAGATTGCTTCTTGGTGGCTGTGTCAGCCTTAGTTCAACCTTCTTCTAAACACTCCAAGGGAGAGTTTCCCCATCTTTCCCCCAACCTGACCCTCTTAACCTGGGATTGAGGTTGAATCTGATGCCCAGGTGTGAAGATGCTTTGTGTACAGCACAGAGGCTCTGCTAGAGCTATACTCACCTATGTTTGAGCCTTCAATCCAGGTGATTTTAGATGCCACACAAGCCCTCTACCAGGCTTCCTGTGCAAGAAAATTGAAGGTCTTCTCTTTCTTTATATTTATCCTCCTACATGTTTCACATATCTTATATGCTATCATTAGTTCAAAAGGGGTTCTTCTCTTAAAATCTGTTTGGCTACTATATCTGCTTATCTTATGCAAGACAGTATTTTTCTCAACCAGCAATTCTTCAGTTTCTTCAGAGTTTTTGAACTGTGTTGTCATACATTGTATATTAATGACACTAACCCACCTCCACACATATCATATGCATAATATACAGAGACCATGAAAAAGAAAGACAGGTTGCTCACTTGTAATTGTAGTTCTTATGGTGAAGGAGGGTTTCAACCACAAACTTCTCAGCTATGGAAACTTCCCAGAAACTTCTACATGGGTGCATATATATGAAAGCACAAATGTCCACTTGAAGAAATACAATTACAGGTAAGTAACCTGTCTTTTTGCATTTTCCAAATGGCTGTGAGGGTAAAGCTACCTGTTTGAACTTCACAAAGATAATTGTTATCAGAATAATGGTGCTGTAAGATGCATACTGCCTTTCAATTTGTATGCTTGCTATTCTAGTTCAAATTGTGTGTGTGTGTGGGGGGGGGTGTTTGTATTTGATCTTCAAATGTAGAATTGTCTCCAAAACATGCATACCAACTTCATTCTAAGTTTCTGAACGATAACTTTATATTACAATGTGTTTTCATTTTTCCCTTTTAATTACAAACCAAGTGCAGAAATAAGATTGGTTTTGAGTTTCAAAGGTGGAATTCTGTCATTCCAGGTTTCATTGTGCTGCCTCAATGGTGGCAGTGGCAGTAGCAGCAGCAGCTTGAGCTAACGCTCTCCCCTGTTTCTGTACACCCTGGAGCTTTCCAGTCAAACAGCTGCTGTTCTTGCTGTGGTGGTAGGGGGGCGTATTTGCATAGCCTTGTCCTGAAATCCGCATAGAGCCACTGAAGCTTACCAGAAAGCCGAGTGTCACAAAGACACAATTTATGCCATATATGAGAATAATACAACAAAATCTGCAATACTGGAGTAGCATTCTTCCTGTTAAAGTGTTGCCATGTATATTTTCAGTGAATTAACTACCATTTCTTATAACTCACACTAATGTAATCCCAAAAATGATACAGTGAAAAGAAACAGGGTACAGTCAAAAGTTTATTTAGTTCATAGAAACTTTTAAAGGAAATGACAAATGGATAAAAATGACACATGCATCTTTGATTTAAATAGGGTTTCCATTCCGTTCCTTTTTTTCTTTTCTTTTTATTTTGCTTTAAGGCTTTTGATGATGAAACCAAATGAGCTGTGTAGGGTATTTTAAAGTGAAATACTGTTGTGCTATAACACATTATGAAGGATTTAACAGATGTTATGGTACAAGAAATCTAGAATTTTATGTTTTACATGAAGTATTGTTATTTCTAAAATATGCATGTGAAATCTTGTACTAAAGTTTTGAAGAACTACAGAATTTATAGTGCTCAATTCCAAAGGAATTTACTTTTATATACCAGCTTTGAAACTAGAAATGGCTAATTCATATATTTCTACTTCGTTTATTCTAGAGGTATTATCAAAACATTCCTAAGGGAATCAGCACCACACAAATATTTTGCATGTAACCAGACCTTCTAGTTCACTTAAATGTGGGGACAGTATATTTTGTTTACAATGTTATGAAGGCAGAAACTTTTCACCATGCAAGCATGGTGAAAAAAATTACATACAACCTATTTTACTATCACTTGAAGTGGCAGGAAAGTAATGCATGGATCAATAGATATGTAAAATGGAGAGGGAAAAGAGGATTATGTAAGCCTCTTTAGTTTTCTTGCAGGAAAAAAGGAGGGATATAATAAATAACAAAAATATGTAAAATAATATAAACTTTCTACAATGGTACATCATAGCACAGTATGATAATAATGATAATAATAAATCTATAAAAGGCATTTCAGGTGTTCAAAGCACTAGCGTATCTACATAAGTAGTAAGAAGCCCATAAATTAGACTGGTATTCTTATGTCTTTATTGCAGATTAAATATTGAGCAGGAGTGAATAGTGAGATTGCTGGAGGGGAAGTTTATCTTGAGGATTTCCTGGCTCAAAATAGTCTTAGCACCTACTCTGCACTAGCTGTAATTACATTTATAGTCTACTACAGTAGTGCATAAGGTAGTACATAATGTTTTTAAATTGCCATCCATTCAAAAAATGAGTTGGATCCAGACCAAGACCATTGTTATCTTCTGATAAGATTGTTATCCTGGCTTGAGGGATTTTCTCAAACCAGGATAACTATCAAACCATGTCTTTATCCCCTGCAGTGTCAATTACCCCAAAAAGCTGGATCTGAATGGGTTGGTGACTTTGTTGTTGTGAGTCCAGAAGTCATGTCTGACCCATCTCACCCCATGGACAACATTCCTCCAGGCCTTCCTGTCCTCCACCATCCCCTGGAGTCTACTTAAGCTCACACCAACTGCTTCAGTGACTCCATCTAGCCACCTCATCCTCTGTCATTCCCTTTTTCTTTTGCCATCTATTGTTCCCAGCATTAGGATCTTCTCCAGGGACTCCTTCCTTCTCATTAGGTGGCCAAAGTATTTGAGTTTCAACTTCAGTATCTGGCCTTCTAAAGAGCAGTCTGGGTTGATCTTCTGTAGGACTGACCAGTTTGATCGCCTTGCGGTCCAAGGGACTCGCAGGAGTCTCCTCCAGCACCACAATTCAAAGGCCTCAATCCTTTGGCGCTCAGCCTTCCTTATGGTCCAGCTTTCACAGCCATACATTGCAACTGGGAAAACCATAGCCTTGACTATACGCACTTTTGTTGGCAAGGTGATGTGTCTGCTTTTTAGTATGTTGTCTAGATTTGTCGTAGCTTTCCTCCCCAGGAGCAAGCGTCTTTTAATTTCTTGGCTGCAGTCCCCATCTGCGGTGATCTTGGAGCCCAGGAAAATAAAATCTGTCACTACCTCCATTTCTTCTTCCCTATTTGCCAGGAAGTGAGAGGACCGGATGCCATGATCTTAGTTTTCTTATTGTTGAGTTTCAAGCCAACTTTTGCACTCTCCTACTTCACCTGCATCAAGAGGCTCTTTAGTTCCTCTTCACTTTCTGCCATTAGAGTGGTATCATCTGCATATCTGAGGTTGTTGATATTTCTCCCAGCAATCTTAATTCCAACTGGTGATTCATCCAGTTCCGCCTTTCTTATGATGTGCTCTGCATATAAGTTAAGTAGGCAGGGCGACAGTATACAGCCTTGCCGAACTCCTTTCTCAATTTTGAACCAATCAGTGGTTCCATGTCCAGTTCTTACTGTTGCTTCTTGACCTGCATATAGGTTTCTCAAGAGACAAATAAGATGGTCAGGTACTCCCATCTCTTTAAGAACTTGCCACAATTTGTTGTGATCCGCACAATCAAAGACTTTAGCATAGTCAATGAAGCAGAAGTAGATGTTTTCTGGAACTCCCTAGCTTTCTCCATGATCCAGCGTGTGTTGGCAGTTTGATCTCTAGTTCCTCTCCCTCTTCTGCCTGTACTTCTGGTAGTTCGTGCCTGTACTTCTGGTAGTTCGTGGTCCACATACTGGAAATCCTGCCTGTACTTCTGGTAGTTCGTGGTCCACATACTGGAAATCCTGCCTGTACTTCTGGTAGTTCGTGATCCACATACTGGAAATCCTGCCTGTACTTCTGGTAGTTCGTGATCCACATACTGCTGGAGCCTAGCTTGTAGGATTTGGAGCATAACTTTGCTAGTGTGTGAAACGAGTGCAATGGCGTGGTAGTTTGAACATTCTTTGGCATTGCCCTTCTTTGGGATCGGAATAATCCTGTGCCCACTGTTGAGTTTTCCAAATTTGCTGGCATATTGAGTGAAGCACTTTTACTGCATCGTCTTTTAGGATTTGGAATAGCTCAGCTGGAATACTGTCGCCTCCACTAGCTTTGTTGTTGCTCAGACTTCCTAAGACCCATTTGACTTCACATTCCAGGATGTCTGGCTCGAGGTCAGTGACCACCCCATCATGGTTATCAGGGACGTTAAGCTCTTTCTTGTATAGTTCCTCTGTGTAATCTTGCCCCCTCTTCTTAATCTCTTCTGCCTCTGTTAGGTCCCTGACATTTTGGTCCTTTATCATGCCCATCTTTGCATGAAATATTCTCTTCATATCTTCAATTTTCTTGAAGAGATCTCTGGTCCTCCCTATTCTATTGTTTTCTTCTATTTTTTTGCACTGTTCAATTAAGGCATTCTTATCTCTTCTAGCTATTCTCTGGAATTCTGCATTCAATTGGGTGTATCTTTCCTTTTCTCCCTTCCCTTTCGCTTCCCTTCTTTCCTCAGCTATTTGTAAACCTTCCTCAGACAGCCATTTTGCTTTCTTGCATTTCCTTTTCTTTGGGATGGCTTTAGTTGCTGCCTCTTGTACAATGTTGCGAACCTCCGTCCATAGTTCTTCAGGCACTCTAAAATATCAGATCTAATTCTTTAAATCTATTTGTCACCTCTACTGTATATTCATCAGGGATATGATTTAGGTCATACCTGACTGGCCTAGTGCTTTTCCCTACTTTCTTCAACTTAAGCCTGAATGTTGTAACCAGAAGCTTATTATCTGAGCCACAGTCAGCTCCTGGTCTAGTTTTTACTGACTGTACAGAGCTTCTCCATCTTTGGCTGCAGAACACATAGTCAGTCTGATTTCTGTGTTGACCGTCTGGTGGCGTCCATGTGTAGAGTTTTCTCTTGGGTTGTTGGAAAAGAGTGTTTGCTATGACCATCGTATTCTCTTGACAAAATTCTATTAGCCTGTGCCCTGCTTCATTTTGTACTCCAAGACCAAATTTGCCTGTTATTCCAGTTATCTTTTGGCTTCCTACTTTAGCATTCCAATCCTCCATGATGATAAGGACTTCATTTTTTTGGACTTAATTCTAGAAGGAATTAACTGGTGACTTAGGTGGTGGCAATTTCAATGGGATACACTGGGGGCTCAAAACCAACTCACCCACTTTGCTAATGAGGCACTCAATATGGGATAGAAATATCTATCAATCCCTAAAACATGGCATTCCAGAAGTGAATTGGAAGTGACTTTGGATCCATGACCCCTCCATTTCCCCATGATGCGTTGGGATCAAGGTGCAAGCATGGAACTGGTGTGGAGACTTTTGTTTTCATTGAAACCCTCTATCTGAGATGGAAAGATTAAGAAAGAAAATTATGTCAAACCCTTTAGCTATTTTATGGTTTCTGTTTCATAACTAAGATTGCATTGTGGGAATTCCTATATGAATTCCTTTGTTCCTTTGACCTAGTCACTGTCACATTGCTAATTGATTGAGAGCAGCTTTGAAAATAAGAGAAAAAAATGGACAGTTGTCTATTGAGGATTAGGTGACTCTTGAATCCAAAAATTGTTTTGCCTTTGAAAAGTTTTTGATTCCTTTTTATCACTCATACTGGTTTATTGACCAGATTCAAATGTAATAGTGAACAGTAGTGTCCAGCTATACAATAATACAGTGGTGCCCAACACTTGAAACTTAATTGGTTTCAGGGGGCTGTTTGAACTCTTAATTCTGAGTTCTTGGGAGTCTGAAGCAATTTTCCCTATTAGAAATAATGGAAAGTGAATTAATCTGTTCCCAGAGTCTCAACAATAACCATTTTGGTAAACTTAAGCAGCAAATACAGTCTCCTGAAATGAATTAAGTTTGTGGTTATATACAAGGTATGATTAAAAAAAACCAGTGAACATTTAAATTAAAATTACAGCAAAAGACACATTGCTGTTAATCCCCCTCAAAATACTTGCCCTTGCTTTGAACACACCCCAGTGCTGTCATGGCTGCTTCAATGTCTTGTCAAGACAAGACGAATCTATTCAAGACAAATTGATTGAGTCAAGACAAGATGATACAATTCAAGACAAATCAATTCAGGATAGCAAGGGATTTTTTTTTCTACTTAGGTGCCCAACCAATGAAATTTTCACTGCAACTGCATTTTTTCACTTCACTCGCAGTTTAAACTTTGTCATTTGAAGCATCATTTGAACTGCAGAGTGATTTTATCTTGAGTTTAATGTTCGAACTTTGGATTGTTTGAAGTTAGAGTTGTTTGAACTACGAGGCACCACTGTACTAGGTATGTGATAAGATCTATAAATGGAATGCTACCTAAATTAGTGGTTAGATATAATGGTAAATTTATACAAACATTTAAAAATAAATGATTGAACTGTGATAATCATGTGTATTAACCCTTATGCAAATATCTGACTAAACAAGTATTAATACTTGAATAAACAATAGAATAAGAAGGCTATGATAATATTGACATACTTGTAGTTGTAAGGACTAAACTGTATGTTGTACTATTTTCTCTGAATGCTTGGAATTATTTTTATACTTATTAAAAATATTTACACCTTGCTTACTTTGTTGCTCGTGAGGAGATCCATTTGGACTTGCTCGGAGAAAATGATCTCCAAGCAAGCAGTCTGCTGCATTGTGCACCCACTGCTGCATTGTGGTGTGTGCCCACCCCGCCTTGCCTTGCCTCCCCTTGCTATGCCCGTGCTCCCTGCCTCATTCCCCGCCAGCAGCACCTGTCCAGCCTGTGCACCTCACCAGCACCTTTCAACTGGTCCCCTGGTGAAAAAGTTTAAGGATCCCTGGCTTATTGGGAGATCTAGGGAGGAGGTCTGCACCTGGGTCTGCTGTTAATGCCTCCTTGAGAGAGGGAGTGGTACCAGCCCCTTTAAGGGCAGGTGTTAACACACCTAAAGAAGCCAGGCCTGGACCCAAGTGATGTGAATAATTTTAGACCAATAGCCAATATCCCCTTCCTGAGCAAGGTGACTGAGCGGGTGGTAGGCTGGCAACTCCAGGCAAATTTGGAGGAAACTGATTATCCAGATTCATTTCCATTGTGTTTTCGACCTGGGTTTGGAATGGACACTGCCTTCGTTGCCCTGTGGGATGACTTTTGCCAGGAGAGAGATGGGGGAGTGTGACCCTGTTGATTCTCTTGGATCTCTCAGTGGCTTTCAATGCCATCGACCATGGTATTCTTCTGGAATGGCTCGCTAGGTTGGGAGAAAGGCGCACCACTCTGTGATGGTTCCACTCCTAACGGGCTGACTAGTTCCAGATGGTGATACTGGGGGATTGTTGCTCTGCACCATGGCAATTGTGTCATGGAGCTCTACACGGTTTGATTTTGTCCCCCATGCTTTTTATCATCTACATGAAACCTCTGGGTGAGGTCATCTGGAGGTGTGGGCTCTACCTCACTTTTTCATCTGATCCAGGTGAGGCAGTAGCTGTCCTGATCCGGTGCCTGAACTCGGTAATGAGCTGGATGAGGGCCAATAAACTGAAGCTGAATCCAGATAAGATGGAGGTCCTGTTGGTAGGCAATTTTCAACCCATCCTGGACAGGGTTGCATGCCCCATAAAGGAGAGGGTTTGTCGCTTAGGGATGATCTTGGACCCTGAGCTTCCCCTGGTTTCTCAGGTGGACTTGGTGGCCAGGAGCACCTTCTGTCAGCTTCAGCTGATTTCTCAGCTATGTTCCGACTTGGGTGAGCAAAGACTTGTCACAGTGACCCATGTGCTAGTAACCTCTCACCTGGATTACTGCAATGTGCTCTACTGGGGGCTACCTTTTAAAATGGTCCAACGTTTCAACTAATACAGAACAGGGCAGTGCAGCTGCTTTCAAGGACTGGCTGGCAACATATTACCCTGGTCCTCTATCAGCTACAGTAACTCCCTGTTCCTGTCTAGGCCCATTTCAAAGTGTTGTCTTTTGACATATATACCCCTAAATGGCTTGGGACCAGGGTACCTGAGAGAGCACCTTTCTCCATATATTCCTACCTGTCCACTTAAATCCTCTTTGGAAGTCCTTCTCTGAGTGCCCTCCCCTTGTGAGATCAAAGAGGAAAGGGCTAAAAGGAGAGCATTCTCAACAGTAGCGCCTAGACTATGGAATTCACTCCCCAGGGATATCTGCCTGTCACCTACTCTTCTTTCTTTTATGTGCCAGATGAAAACTTCTTTACTTAAATAAGTTTTTGATTAATTTAATTTAATAATTTAATTTAATACATTTATATCTTCTTATGGATTCTTTATCTTAATTTAATTTTGGTTAATTTATTGGTAGTGTTTATTGGTGTGTGTGAGTATATTTTATTAAGAGGTGTTATCTATTATTTTAATGTTTTACCATTTTATTTGATTAATAACAGTTTTATTGTAATGTATGTATATTTTTAAGCTGGTTTAGCACTGTAAGCTGCCCAGAGTACCTTTGGGTTATGGGGTGACTTAGAAATGGAATTAAATAATAAATAAATAAATGCACACACTCTGTGCACACCATAGCCTGTTCTGTGAACAGCCCCACTTTCTGAATATAAGTGATATTACATAATTTGGTGTCTGTGAAAGGGAGAAGGTGAAGCTCTCAGAGGGAATGCAAATCCCACCCTGGTGACTGAGCATTGACTGGGGAGGGGGTCAATGCTCAGTTTCATTTTTATTTATTTTGTTTTTAGAATATTACTGGACTCAGTGGGACTTTCTTGGGACATGGACAAAACAAAGAGGAGGAAAAGAGAACAGAATGGCCCTCTTAATTTAGGTCATTTTCTGGTTCAGGTTAAAGAATACTTTTGAAATTTCCCACTGGGAAGGGGACTGAAAGCTATCTGTGGAAATACATGGCTAAATCCAAGATTTTGGTATAGCAGTGTACAGGGCACTCAAACAAAAGGTATCAGCAAAGAGAGAGGTTCCTGCTCTTGTAACTCAAGTCTCATTTAAAATGACTTTCTTCCAATTCATTACCCTACCAGTTCAAATTCCAAGGCAAATGCCATTCATTATCCCCATACTACAGGCTGGAAAAGTCTGTGGCTGGGAAAGAGTGGGCAGGATGGGAGCCACACTGAACAGATTTACAATAACTCTTTAATGTTGCCTACATTGCAAGCTGGGCTGAGAGAGTGTTGTATGACATTACTGCAGTGTAGTTTACTCTTACAGCCTTGTTACTGCTTGGAGGTAAGAGAGTTGCTCAGAAAAAGAGGGAGGGAGGGAGGGAGGGAGAGGGAGAGAGAGAAGCTTTAAGCAGCCTTGCAGTCATGTGAATGTGACAAGTTAGAGATGGAGCAGAGTCTTTTTTTGGCCTCTTGACCCCCCCCAAACTCAGGTTGTAGCACAGCCCAATTTATTAAATTATCCTCCTGTGTCATTCCTAGCATTCAGCTACTGGGTTAAACTGAACCCATGTCTTCTGGACTAGCCACTCTCATCTACAGGACAACTTCTGGACAAGAGCAGTTCAGGAGAAATTACAACAATATGGATTCTCCCCTCCAGCTTTGTTACATCTGGGATTTTCAAGAGCTAAAGATATGATTAAGTAACAAGTCTGGGATGTAGTTCTGCAGGAAGACAGAGCAAGGATTCAAGCTGGCAATCATAATAAAGATTTTGTTCCCATGGACTAGTTTTATGCTCTTGAAATTTCTAAATATTATGAAGCTTTTACCTTGGCCCTTTTTAATATTCTACTGTCAGCTCTTTTGGAAGGGAGATCCTTACAAATTCCTTATTCTCAAAATTTCTCCCTTTCTCAATCTAGCATGGTTGAAACATTCTATCATACTGTTATTTTATAGGGACATTTCTTCCTATTTCATTGCCTCAGTAGTAACAAAATGTCCAGGTAGAGCCAATATTATTATATTGCATCTATATCCCCCTCCCCCCGCTTTCTTCCTCTTGTAAGGAATCCAAGCTTCATCTCCTCTTTATTTTATCCTTACAACAGCCACACTGTGAGCTTGATTAGACTGAGAACCAGCTCAAAGTCAACCAGTGAGTTTCAAGGCATGGGGGGAGTGGAACACAGATCTCCTGAGTCTCAGTCCAGCACTTGTAACCACTACACCACATTGGCTCTCAATTCTCAGCAATGAGTTTATTGTCAAATTGGCAAAATTCTGTGTTTGGGTATACTCTGTTAGGGAGCAGGTTGTTAAACCTTATTAGCTGCTACTAATAGATTGCCATTGAAGTTAGTTCAGTTTTGTATATGCTAACTGATTTTATGTGACCATAATTAAAATAAACAAATTATAATGTACAACACTTAGTTGCATGGAGAAATCTCATGCTCCATTAATTTGTATGCAAATTGACTATGTTTTTCAAAAATATAAAAATATAATTGTGTCAATGAGAAGAACCCACCAGAAAAAAAAGGACAAATATTGTCTTTGCTGCTGCCTTTTTGTTTTTGGTGGAATTGGTGCTGTCCAGTCAGAAATATAGTGAAACCTTGAATTTGTCCCTTGATTTTTACAATAGAAATTACGCTGTGGTGCTGAATTTGGTTCAGAATTTGGATCAGCCAGTATGCTATCAAGTGTGTGCCTGCCCAGTACAGACATGCATATTGTTACATTTCTGATTTTATATTTGCAAGACTTGTTTTTATATGTAGCCATTGTTTTAGTTTAAATGGGTACAGGCAGTTAGAGGGTGAGGGGTAGTTCCAAGGAAGAACACTGTTTCTGTTGTCCAAATCCCCTGCCCCTGCAAATAGAGTAGTCCATGTTTGTTATGTATCACTTCATATAGCAATGTTTTGGCAATTTGGATTTCAGCCAACACTCTTGTCAAGTGAGTAAGCAAGATACAAAATGATAGCATTTAAATATTACTGCTCAGAACCATAACATTTGCAGTGTCCTTAGGAAGGAAAGATTTCAGCAGGTTTAGAACAATGGTTTTCTAGTTTTCTTGTTGAAATAATAATGCTGTGCAGACATACTGCTGCAACATAACAGGGTGGCAGACTGTTTTATAAGGGCAGAGATTACAAAGGTCCACTTTAACTTTTTTTTCCTTCCTGGCAGGTGTCCCACTGGCCTGAGGCCAGAGGCTGTGAGCATACTGCAGCCTGTGGTTTACACCAGAATGCAGAGCCGACACTCCAGCTGGCTGCACATAATTACAGTGATTGCAGTCTGACAACTGGAGTTACACTACAGAAATGTGATAAATATTAAAATGTATTACCAGAATGAACCACTTATAAATATATCTACTTTCCCCTCTTTACAGATATGATATCTGCACATATAAAAACAAGCCTTGTGGAACACTGGGTAAGGTTGCAGAGTGTAACCTAAATTAGTATTTATTTCTTGAATGTTTCAGTAGATTTTATTTCTTGGGATGGTTTCCTCACATTCATATGTTTATGTAGAAATGGATCTTGAAATATATTTCTTCTAACAGGAAGCAATATTTCAACTAAGAATGGGTAACTTTTGCCCTCCAGATGACCAGCTCCCATCAGTCTTAGCCAGTATAGCTAATGATGAAGCAGGATGGAGGCTGTAGGCCAAAATTTCTGGAGGGCTGCAGGATGCCCACCCCTTTAAAACTCTACATATGGATGTTTGTGACATTCGCATACCTTTAAAATTGTAAAAAGTGTTCAGAATAATAATTAAAAGGAATGAGAATGGAAGAAAAGCACATCATGCTTTCTTCTTGCTGAAGATGCTGTTAGTTTTGACATAAACAAAGAGGAATCATAGAGAAAAAGTAAACTAAAAATGTCACTTGCAAAAATCTGGTGTTTAAGGCAGGCGGGAGGGAATAATTTCTCTGATTATCCTTCATGAACTGGACTGGCTTACTGCCAGCCTTCCCCAATTCTCTGTTATAAAGTTGCTTGTGTTGCACATTTTAAGTTTTTTGTGTGTTTTTAAACTAAAACTTGCTTTTGTTGTACTCTTAATCTATTAAGTACATTGAAATAAAGATGTAAAACCTTCCACGTCCCTTTCAAACTACTCAAAATTAATTTGCAGCATTGGGAAATGTTAGGTTTCCTTTATGAGTGGACTCAGCTAATTTGATTCAATCAGTGCTCAAGTGGTTATATAGCATCAATCCATTAGGGCTCCTGAAAAGTGAGACTATTTATTTATTGATTGATTTCTATACCTCCCATTAACAAAGACAGTTCTGTGGGCGGTTTATATGCAGACTATATGCAAAGTATCTGCATATAAATATTTCATAATAATATTCTATTATTTCTAAACATTTCTGAAGAAAATACCAATACCAAGCTTTTCAGTGTCTACCACTTCTGGTTTTAAATTTACAATACAATACAATTTATGTCTTTTCTTGAAATTACATTTGTGGTCATCAGGCATTTTTGTTTCAATATCAACTGATCATAATGAGATAAATGAATATGCTGCTAGGCAGATTGTTTTGTGTGTGTGTTTTTAAGTTCTCATTTTCCTGCATGGGGAGTCATGTAAGGAGGTATGTGAATGAAGACACTTTCATGGAATAACCTTCACAGCTGTATTATAGCTTCAGGGAATCATTTTTCTTCTATTATATATCTGTCTAGCACCTGATACTTAGACCAGGTGCTGTGCTCTGTTTTTGAACTTTGTTGTCTTTTCAAATCTAAAAGCATTGTCCTGAATAATAAGTTATTAGCTTGGTCTTATACCCTGTCTTAAGGTATTAACTGTGACTTAAGCATCAGTCCTCCTTGTGCATAGACAAGGGTCCACAGATTGTCCCTGATGGGTCTCTCTATATGCAGTGAGCTACAGAAATTTCTATTGCCACTCTGTCTTTCCTGTTCTCAGCAGCAAAAGATACTGAATGCAGGTGTTGCCTCCCTTTCCAGCTAATGATGGCACATGAACCATCACTGCCTACCACTTTCACATCCCTTCCCCAGGCTGTGGGCAGACAGCAGCTGTAAGACAGCAGCAGTTCATGTCAAAGTTTGTGAACATGCACACATTGCTATAACCCCTTTGTAGCTACAGTTCTAAATTTCATGTACATCTCATTCATTACCATTATTTTTCCTGGTATACAACAGGGTGCAGGACAGTAGCTTAAATTTACAACAGGTCATAGAGCAGTAGCCATATCTTAGTGGCAGAACATATCTTTCATGCCAAAGATTTCAGATTCAGTCCTTTGGCATTTTCCAGTTAAACAAGAATCTGAGAAAAGGGGTAGGACATGGTTGAAAGCTTGAACAGCTGCTATCAATCAAAGCATATAGTAGCGAGGTAGCTGTATAAGTGAGTCTTTTGAATGTGATGCTTTGGGTGATGACATACCTTATTCAAATCCATTCCTCCAAGTATTTGTGGTCTTCCTCTTGTGCATGGCCCAGTACTCCAAACAACTGGAACTCAGAGGAAGTCCATGAAAAATTGCAGACCCCTAGCTGTACAGCACACAATCTTATTCCGTGTCAGCTGCAGCAGTGAAAAGGTAGCTGCAGCTGGTGTGGAAGAGCACTGCTTTCCTGGCAAACCCATTATGATCAGCCTTCTTCAGTGTGAATTATAGCCACTAAAACTGAAGCATAGTTTGCATAGCTCATGGGGCCCCATTTCTGGAAAGAGCCCCCATGGATGCTGGGCACACTCACCAAGATCTTAGACTGGGCAAAGCAGGCTAGAGTCCAGGGAGTCAAGCTCAGGGAAGGTGACACATTCCCACCCTGAGAAAGATATGTCACACACTCCTATGCTATGGTTCACTGTTGCCTGCATAAGATTCTGGCCCATGCTATCTTCTCCTCTGTCATCTCTTGATAAAGCTGTGATGAAGAGATGAAAAGTTTTTTGTGTTTGCCTTTAAAAATGATTTTCCTGTTATATCCAGACATAATGAACTCTGATTAGTTTAATCTATAACTTGTTCAAACAAGCCACAGTGAAACTGTGATTTATGATCTTTGCTTTTCACTGGCCATAATTTAAACTAACAAAGTTCACTGAGTTCAGATTTAACAGGGAATCTGTTTTTTTAAGCAGAAGTAGATTTTCTGATACTTTTTTTGCAGCTGCAATAGGGAAGTGGGAAGCATGCGAATCCAAGACTGTGCATGCAGTGCTAAACCATCACTTAGTATTATATCTGAAGCAGATCAATATTAAGCAGCTTCATATGTGTTAACTTTGCATAACTTTGCAAGTACCTCAACTTATTGCATAGAAACTGAAGAAAAAGGCACCTGGAGTTATTTAGCAAGTTTAACTCCTTCAAGGTAGTTTTATTTTTAAAAATAGCTCAGGACATGAAGGCTGGATCTGCAACTTCCTTATGTCCCAGCATGGTGCTTTAAGTGCAAACATAAAAGGAAGCAAACAATAATGTGAAATAAAAGTTGAAAATACAACATTTCTAACAAAAATCTCTGTAGGTTCATCTCCCCAAAATTAATCTGCTTTTTCATAATCCCAGCTTAATTTACGTAACCACAGCAATACTTTAAATCAGGAGTAGTTTGTGGAGGATCCTTTGGGATTTTTCCATATGAAAGTATACTCAGTGTCTGCTGAACCATCACCTTTTTTTTTTCTTGCCTCTCTGCCTTGCCCAGTCTTAGAGAAGAAGCTCAATCAGAATCATGCTGGATATTTTCATTGAAGGTTCCACCCTCACTGGCTTTTACTTTAACTAATGCTACTCACCTCCCAGGTTGGCTGAGCTACAGGTACAGGTCAGCTGAAAAGAGCTGTTTCTTTTGGGGCTAGACTCTCTAGCTTATCTCCTCCTATCAGAAGCATAGTCCTTTAAAGAAGTATTCACCACCATCCCCCCTTTGACTGTTCCACATCTGTTACAACTTGAAATTGTAATGGATTTAATTGCCATTGTTACCACCTGATGTACACAAGATAATGAACACAGCAAAGTGCAAAATATGTTTATTGTGGCACAAAAGTTAATAAAATAAAAATCTGTCATTTACTGGTTGCTTATGTATTCACTTGCTGAGTCAATACTAGACAGAAACACTTCTGGCAGCAATTAGAGCTGCAAGTCTTCTTCAGTAATTTCTGTCAGGTTTCTGCATCTGGACCCTGCAATATGTGCCTATTCTTCCTGGCAAAACCAGCTCTGTCAGGATGCATGGGGACTGTAGGTGACCCAAAGCTTTCAAATCCTGCTACTGTTTCTCAGTTAGATTGAGGTCTGAATTTTAAATGGACTAAGGGTGTGTGAGAAATCTGCACTGGGAATGGGAATCTGTTTGAATCCCTGAACTCCAGCATACTTTTTGAGTCTAGCTTGATGCCAAGTGTGCCATGCACTCATGTAGGTACCCACATATGGAATCAAGCTCACACAAACACTGTGCAAACACCATCACTCTTTTGCGCACATCACTTGTGGGCTTTGTGCTGCACATGTTGCAGAAGAAGGATGCTGGGTTGCATAACAGGAGTTTAATGAGTGTCCATGAATTTCTTCACAGCTTTATTCACTTTCTAAATGAGGACTGAGCATGAGAAGGACATCCAATGAACAAAGAGGGTTGGATTCCAAAGGGATCATCACAACCCTAGACTGGACAATTCTAAGATGTTCAGGTTTTTGTTTTTAACCACTCCAGTGTTATTTTGGCTGTGGGTTGGAGTCACTGTCCTGTTGAAAGATAAACATCTGCCCTAGTCCCAGGTTCCTTGCAGACTGAAAAAGGGTTTCCTCTAGAATTGTCCTATATTTGGCTCCATCCATCTTTCCTCAGTCCTGACCAGTTTCTCAGTAGCCTCCAGGGAAAGCATTCCCACAATATGATGTTGCAACTACCGTGCTTCACCATGGGTATGGTGGACAGTATTATTATGAAAATGAGCACTATTGGCTTTGTACCCCTCATAGAATTTTGTAACAAGGTCAAAAAGGTCAATGTTGGTCTTATCAAACCAAATAAACCTTTTCCACATTCACCATGTCTACCACATGCTTTTTTTCGTTGTTGTTGTTGTTGTTGCAAATTCCAAATTCTTGTCACTCTTCTATAAAGCTCAGCTTTGTAGAACGTAAAGTGAGTATTGTCTCATGGACTTTACCCATTTCAGCTGCAGATCTCTCCAACCTCTTCAGAGTTACCATTAGCCTCTTGATTGTTTATCTAATTCCCTCCAAACCTGATTACTGAGTCTTGTGGGGCAGCTGTCTCTAGGCAGGGCCGTGATTGATGAATATTCTTTCCATTCTGTAATGATGGATAATGGAGTGCTCCAGGGTATGTTCATAGTTTGGGATTTTTAAAAAATGACCAACCTTGGTTGGTATTTCTGTACAATTTTATCCCAGAATTGTTTTGATAGCTCCTTGGTCTTCATGATGCTTTTTGTTTATTGTAGACATGCTCTCCAACAAACTCTGGGGCTTTCCAGAAACAGGACTATTTAATCTGAGATCATATGACACTGGAATTCCACATAGGTGGACTCCAGATACTTACAGTAGGAAATTTCTGAAGGTAGTGGATTCTACCAGAACTTAGTTGGGCATGTTGCGGCAAAGCGTGTGAATACTTTTGCAACCAGTGGCAGTTTGTTTTTGTTTCCTCAGCCTTCTGTCACAAAAATATTTTGCAGCTTCACAGTGTTAAGTACCTTGTGTAGAGCAAATGTATTACAACAAAATGTGGAAAAGTCAAAGGAGAGTGAATACTACTGCAAGGCATGGTAAAGAGCAGGGGCACACATTTACAGAAGGCCTACAAGCAACCTAGTTACAGTATGTGTATAATGGCATTGCATACTTTATATAAGAAGTTCAGAGGAAAGGTTCAGTCTGCTAGTTCCTGTTGCTATCATTGACCAGTCAAATGTTAAAGCCCACAAGCAGGGTAGAAAGACAACAGTACTACTATGTTGTTTGTCCTCTTGAAAGAGTAGTATTCAGTGGCATACCACTTCTGCACATTTTGTGTGCTATTTTGCTGTAGTAGATTGTAACAGTTCGTAGGCTTATTCTCCAGGAATTTACCCAATCCCCTTTTAAGGGTATCAAGCTGTGTGCTCCTATAGATGTCTATTGAGAAAACATCTAATGAAATTAGTTTTATCTCAACTATTTAAGATTACATTATAAGTCAGTAACCATGTCAACATCTTGTGGCAGTGATATCCATAAGTTAATAAATATTGTGTGAAGTAGTACTTTGTACGCTCTGAATTTATATGAATAATTTACTGGATGATCCCATGATCTGCTATGTTAGCTGCATAATTTATGAATTTCTTTTGTGTTCTTGTGTTTCTAAGCTTTAGAAAGAAAGTTTTAAAATGTTCTAAGCTCTTTACTCAGGGGCCTCTAATTTTCTGGGCCCATGAACACATTTGGAAAACTGCTGTGGGCACCAACATAAAAAGACTCCCACAAAATGACATATCTGGACAGAATCCTCAAGAATGAGGAGATATGTGGGTGGAAGAAGAATGTAATACCCACTTCTGCTACTTTATAGAATGCAAGGCAAATGATAAGAGGAGCATCCAATGTTGCTGGGGAAAAACAGGAAACAAAAGGCAGAGAGAGGCAGGAGCAGTTGAAGAGAGACTTCAGGAGAAAGAAAAAGAATAGCAAGAGAAGAAATATATAAAAGATATAAAAATATCAGAAAGTAAAAGAATAGTGGACACAAAGCTATAGTGCTGATAGAAAGATGTGTGACAAAAACTTCTGCACAATTAATAAACATTTATCGACACTACTACATAACCAACAGTGGTTATGGCTTAAGGTTGGATCGTTTCTGGGTTTCATTGTTGTCTGTTCTTCGTTATATTTATCAACTAACTGGTTGTATTAACTGATTTTAATCTATAAGAAATATTGTTTATAATCAGTAGAAGCGATTTTTGGTCCTCATGCAAAGATGAGAACTATTTATATTATATTTGACAGGCATTTGACAAGTGTCAAAGATAGTAGCTTGAAATTCAGAATAACAAGTTTGGAATACATTATTTAGTTATAATGACCGTAGAAGGAGTGTAATATCATGATTGTGTTGTCTTTAAATAGTCTAGAAAGAAAAACATGTTTGTCCCTATCAGAAATTGCCTATGATTGACTTATCAGAAATTGCCATTTTTTAAATATTTTCCACCTACATTACTTGAGCTTATTTTGTTTGTTTTCATTTTGTTCCACTTTAAAGTATGAAATTGTGCTCAGTAGGCATTATATAGATTATCAAATATATTCAGAGATAAACAGGCTGTCCTCCTCATCACTTGCCCATATATACTTGACTCTGGCTACTGAAAGCCAATTCCAATAATATGTACTTATAGTATTCCTAAAATACCAAAAGCCCAAGTCTTTGGGAGCATAAAAAGGATTTTCTGCCCATAACTGGAACAGCCACAGGTAATATTGCTGCATATGCTCTTGAATCACAGACATTGTAAACAGCAATTATAATGAGTAGAACAAAAGGCTAAAAGAAGGCTGATAGGGAGGAGGTTATATAAAAGGTAAGGGTTATATAAAAGATAAGAATCTTTTAGAAAAGATTGCAGTCTTTTATGGATTAAAACAATCACCTTGGTAAAAAGCTAAAAAACAAATGTAAACAAAGAGAACTAGTACGATCTGATCCCTTACGACACATCCATATCAAGAAGTAATGTGGCATATAGTGGTTTCCTCTTTTCATAAAGCATACATTGCCTTAACTGGCAAAAGTACCCTTTTTTCCAGCCTTGTTTTCAAGTGATATTTTCTAGGGCACATAATCCCTTAGGAGAATATTAATGATTTTTCCATATAAGAGTCTTCAGGGAGGAATATCTTAAAGGCTGTAACAAGTTATACGCCATCAGTATTGGTAACAATTCTTTTCTTGGGTACATCTTATGTAATATTGAAGGCATGCATCTTACCTGTAAATGTCTGAAGGGCTTCTCTCATTTTAGAAATGTTTAACAATATATATGTGTGTGCTCATTAGATTTAATTTCAGTAAATTGATAAATAGATGTCTCTTTGGTTTAGTCAATACAGTTTTATGTCTCATTCTCTACCACTGATGCATTTAGTTTTTTGTTTTCATAGAAATTCCTAAAAATATACCACTTGGGTTTTTTGTAGCTAAAAATGTTGCTTGTATGTTTTATGAACCCACTAAACTTAAACAGATCTCTTTAGAAAAATAATGTGGACACATTTTGCTTTCTGCAACCTCAAGAATGTTAAAATAGAAATGCTTGCTTGAACTCCCTATCCTGGCTCAAGTTACTAGGTGGTCCCAAGTTACCAGAAGTAAAATTTATAAATCTAACCCCTAGTCTAGACATTTTCCAGCAGTGACTGCAGTTCAAAAAATATTAATGTCTAGCCGGCAAAGTGAAATTCCCCCCAGCCAACTGCTGCTTCTATGCATGGAGGTTATTAAAAAGAATCCAGGCATTTATAGCTAGGGCTTTTAAGATTGAAACACCTTGGCATGACCCTTTGTGTCTCCTTTTGTTTGTTCAGGCTTGGCCTCTGTTGCTGGAATGTGTGAGCCTGAAAGGAGCTGTAGCATTAATGAAGATATTGGCTTAGGTTCTGCTTTTACTATAGCACATGAGATTGGTCACAAGTGAGTACATTTTGAAACCCTTATAAATCTTAGATTAATAGGCTCTATCCTTGTCTGTGGTTTTATTCTTTCATCTGTGCTGCTTATTCTATACATAAAATAATCCTAATGATTAATTTTAATTTACTTTTTTGTATTTAACTAATAATTGGTCTCAAAAGTTATGTTGATCCATTATTTACTCAAGATGGGTTGTCCTGATAGTTAAATCAGTATAGTATCACGAACCATGCAGGCTTTAAAGCAACGATTTGCCAGCATTACAATTATAGGACTTTATCCAAAGCTAGTTTCTCTCCAGTGGAACAGAAACCACTGGGAAAACAGATTCTCCCTCTCCCTTGCACCACACCTCCGAAATTTGTTTGGGGACTGTTTGGAGCATGCTTGCTTTTGAGGGGGCTGTACTAGGGAGGCGAGGAAAGGGAAATCCTATTGTGTGGGCAGACATCTGTGTGTGCAACATTGAATTTAAACCATAAAACTGAAACTTCATGTAAGTTTCACACTTGATGATGAGAACTCTTGTTCACCATTGTTTCCTGAGGTTGTATGTTGCTATCACACACACACATGTATTGCACATTCAAGTATATTAATTTCATACAAATATAGTTATTCCATGTTGGAAAATGTGTGCAAACTTTGTTTAGATCAGTAAGTTTATGATACTTCACTGAGTATCCATAACTATGCTATTAATATAGAAAAAGCACCAAGTTTGAACAAGTCAGGACCCAGGGCATGGTCTAAAGGCACATGAAGCACTTTGCTAAGGCTAACCAGGTCTACGTTTGGTCAGTGCTTAGATGGAGATTACCTGGGATCTTCGTATAGCTACCTTGGGTTCCGTGATGGAAGAAAGGTCAATATAAACTCCACTTGGGAACAGACAATTGCATTTTAGATGCAATTTAAAGAACATGTTTGTTTCTTTATCTTGACTGCTATCCAAAAATGCTATCTTTGTGCATATAAGGGGAACAGTTTGAAAACTGACTCCAGAATCAGTTTAGAAACTCCAAATCCACAGTTGTATTTTTGTTGAACAAGCCAAAATGTCACAAAATTGACATGCTTTCATATTCTCCACAACTCCTAATCGGACTGTTATGCAAAGCAGGGGATGGAGGAAGAGGAAAAACCAAAAGGAACAAAAATAGTCTGGGTGTTATAGCCATAAGGTCTGCATTTAGGCTCTGTTTCAAATTTGAGATTGAAGGCTGGTGGAATTAGCTGTTGCAGATATCAAGTTACACCTAGGATTCAGGAACAGAAAGGCAATGGCTGACCTCTGTTTTTTAAAAAACAAAGCTCAGCAGTTACTCAGTTCTGTCTGCAGTTTTAAGCAAAGCACCCCTGATTAGGCAGACAGCAAAATTAAAAAGAAACATATTAGGGAAATCAGGTATTAATTTTGGGAGATAAAAAGTGAGTGGTAACCAATTGTATTTATTTTGTATACTACAGAGGATATTTATTTGCTTAAAAGCATATAAAGTCTTCTTTTAGAACATGGACCTATTACAATTGGTTAGCAGCTTGTTCTTATATCTGGTCTTTAAGGATATTAAAAGCTGTGCAGCAAAGCTGCAATTAAGAGATACTTAACTCCCAGTGAACTAAGTAGGTCTCGTTGAACCCAACATGTATAGATTGTTCTGTGTGAGCTTTTCTGGAGTGAGCTTTTAAACCTGTCTTCCATCTTTGTTTATAAAACAGAATTAAGAAATAGTATGATTTCTGAAAGTAACTGTTAATAACAAACTGATTACTAATAACCATAGCAGAAGTTCGTAAAATTACTACAAAATGTTCCATTCCAAATAATGAGGCATTATACTCCTCACACAAGGGCCATGATAGTCCTCAGCTGAAAATTGGTATCACTATTGTAAAGGCTTAGTTGCTGGATCATCTAATTACAGGAACTGGTTAATTTTAAAATGCCCAGCATCATGATATGATTTTGAGCAATGGCAGTCTTAGCCTTGGCCTTCATCTGATGATGAATTAAACATGGCAATGAAACTAAATTATACCTCCCCAATCTCAAATTATCTCAGAACAATAGGTTTAGCATATGCTTTGCCACAAGTTTAGTTCTGTAAAAGTCAGGAACCATGAGACTGGTGGGAAGAGGGGGCTGAATGAGAATACAGTTTGATTCAACATCAACAACTCACTTCCAGCACTTTAGCCAGAGAGTCAGTTAGACAATGAGATGGTCGGTTCACTGGCAGAAATCCCAGTCTCTCCTTGGCCCCCAACACCAGACAGATGTATTTAATATTGTCAGTTCTTTAGATTAGATACATTGATTGATGGAATTTTATCATATCCCTGGCTACTAATCCAGCGCTATTGTCTAACAGAAAATCAGTCAGAATTATATAAACCAAAATGGTTCTCCTATTACCATATTCATTATTTATTTGATTTATACCTCACTTTTCTACCAAAAAAGGCAGCTTATGAAGTCAATTTAAAATAGATTAAAATAATAACAGTAATTAAATAAAAACAAAAACATAACAATTACAGAATAAAACAATACCAAACCCACTTCTTTCTTTAATGAAGTGGCATTTGCTTGCCATTAGAAGGCTGGCAGAAAATCTAGCTTCTCTTTGGAGGGAGTTCCACAGCCTGGAAGCAACTGGAAACAAAGGAAAATGTGTTTCTGATGGTGGCATTCTTGAAAGAAAAGCTTCTCAAGATCTTAAGGTCTGGGCAGGCTGATATGGGAGAAGGCAGTATTTAAGGGATCCTAGTCCAAAACTATATAGGGTTTTATAGGACATAACCAGCACTGCTCAGAAACAGAGCAGTAGTCAGTGCAGCTGCTGTAACAAAGGAGTCATGTATCGCTGTAACTGGCCCCACATCACTTTGGTCACAGATATTGAAGTTTCTTAACAGTTTTCAATAGAAGCGTTAGTTGCAGTAGTCTAAATGGATGTAATTAAGGCATGTCCAAATCAGATGCCTGTAGGAACTGGCTCAGTTGGTCCACCAGCTTCAGCTGTGCAAACACTGTGCAAACGCTTGCCAAAACCAAGCTTCCAGGTTCAGACTGAGTCCAAGAGTACACCCAAGCAATGAACCTGTCTTCAGGGAAAATGTAACCCCATCCGGTATAAGTTGAACCCCTTTTGCCTGATCAACTGACATCACAAGGAACACCTCTGGTGTGCTGGGATAAGCCTCAATTTGTTTCCTCTTATCCAGTTCAATACCAACATCAGGGACTGATTTAAAACCAGGACAGCTTTCATAGATTTAGATGAAAAGGAAAAATGGAATGACACTGAACCCCAAAACTCTGTAAAGCTTACTAATGGCACTGACCCCTCCCCCCACTCTGTACAATCACTCCCAACAGTTTCATGAATATATTAAATAACATGGGGAATAAGATAAAATCCAAAGAAACACCACAGGCCAAAAACTACAGCATCAAAAAAGAATCCTCCGTATCACCTTCTGAGATTGCCCTTCAAAGAAGGAGCAGAACAACTATATGACAATGCCTCCCATGACAGACAGATGCCCCAGAAGGATACCATGGTTGATGGTATTGAAAGCTGGATATTTTTTATTTGCATTTTTCTGTATTTGTATTTTGTCAGATGGTACAAGCCAGTGCTTCCTGGCAGATATTGAATATAAGGGTGGACACCCTTGGCGGGTGCTACTTTCCAATGGGAAAAGCATAGAAAGGCTTCCATTGGTCCACACTTATCACCTTGGATTTGCATATAGGATGTTCACCCAGGCCAGAAATTCTTGAGGAAAGCCAAATTGTGAATGTGTGGTAGTGATAAATGAACAGTAGATTTTATCAAAGACTTTTCCAGCATCTAGCAACAGGATGGAGGTTGGGGCAGGTGGCAGCACTGAATGTCACTGGGTCTATCAGTAACCTCCTGTTTCCTGCTCCCTGCCCATCTTGGTTGAGATGCATTACGATTGCTATTACTTCAAGAACTCTGTTAGCTAGGTCTGCAGTGAGGATCTTGACATCTATGCTGATCAGGGAGAGTGGTCTATAATTTATACAGGATCTGTGGTCTTTTCCAAGTTTGGGGATAGTTGAAATATTAGCACTTTGCATCATGGGCGTTAATGTGCTGATTCGAAGATACTTTGGTAGAGGTCCAAGAGTCTGTGTGTAAGGATTTCTGATTGGGCTTTGTACCACTCGATTGGAAAACCATCAGGGTCTGGAAGCTTTCCTGCTTTTGTGTTTTTAATAACTCTCAAGTTCCTCCTTTTGTAGGGGTTTTACTAGGTGCTCTCTGGGCTGCATATCTAGGTGGGGGAGGGTCAAATTGGTGAGGAAGGCGTCAACTGCTTCTCTGTCAGGGTCTTATCAGTTTTGAGGAATTCAGAATAGAATTTATAAAACTGCGCATTCATTTGTTGTGATTTAGTGAATGTGTTGCCTGCTTTGTTGTTAATGAATGGTATGTACTGTCTAGCTTGCTGTTGTATTAAGTGATATGCTAGGATTTTACCTGGCTTATTCTATTATTCCCCATAATGCTGGTGTAGGCAGGTTAAATAAAATTCTGCTTTAGAATGTATTCAGAGCCGCCCCGAGGCTTTGTTGTGATGGGGCGGCATAGAAATGTTTTAAATAAATAAATATTTGGTTCATTGCAGTTTAGTGTAAATGTTTGGGGGATGGGCAGGCTGCATATTAGGATAGCAGTGCTTTCACTTTTGGAGTTTGTTCTCCTGCTATATGAGAAAGCAGTTTGGCAAGGCTGTATACTGTCGCCCTGCCTGTTTAACTTATATGCAGAACACATCATGAGAAAGGCGGGGCTAGATGAATCACCAGTTGGAATTAAGATTGCTGAGAAATATCAACAACCTCAGATATGCAGATGATACCACTCTAATGGCAGAAAGTGAAGAGGAACTAAAGAGCCTCTTGATGCAGGTGAAGGCGGAGAGCAGAACAGTTGGCTTGAAACTCAGCATTAAGAAAACTAAGATCATGGCACCCAGTGCTCTCACTTCCTGGCAAATAGATGGGGGAAAAGTGGAGGTAGTGACAGATTTTATTTTCCTGGGCTCCAAGATCACTGCAGACGGGGACTGCAGCCAAGAAATTAAAAGACGCTTGCTCCTGGGGAGGAAAGCTATGACAAATCTAGACAGCATACTAAAAAGCAGAGACATCACCCTGCCAACAAAAGTGCGTATAGTCCAGGCCATGGTTTTCCCAGTTGCAGTGTATGACTGTGAAATCTGGACCATAAGGAAGGCTGAGCACCGAAGAATTGAGGCCTTTGAATTGTGGTGCTGGAGGAAACTCCTGCGAGTCCCTTGGATCGCAAGGGGATCAAACCGGTCAGTCCTTGAGGAGATCAACCCTGACTGCTCTTTAGAAGGCCAGATTCTGAAGATGAAACTCAAGTACTTTGGCCACCTAATGAGAAAGAAGGAGTCCCTGGAGAAGATATCCTAATGCTGGGAACAACAGATGGCAAAAGAAGAAGGGGACGGCAGAGAATGAGGTGGCTAGATGGAGTCACTGAAGCAGTTGGTGTGAGCTTAAGTGGACTCCAGGGAATGGTGGAGGACAGGAAGTCCTGGAGGAATGTTGTCCATGGGGTCATTATGGGTCGGACACGACTTCACGACTAACAACAACAACAACAGTATGTGTATTCCTCTGCTGTAGTCTTTGAATTTTTCTGCAGGCCAAAACAGTCACCTATGCTGTGCAATCACCAAGGATCTAGACTTAGAATGAGTAGTTAGGTGACTCAGTTTGTGATGATTCCAGATTATTCAGCATGGTAAAAAATAAAGACTTTGTGAAGAGCTCCAAAGGGATCTCTCTAAGCTGGGTGAATAGGCATTGAAATGAGAAATGCAATTCAATGTAAGTAAGAGTAAATTGATTGACACTGGATTAAGAAAAACTTTGATTCCTCTTATATGCTAATGGAGTATGAGCTGGTCATTACTGACCAGGAAAGGGATCTTGTGGTCTGCATGGATAGCTTATTGGAAACACTGACTTAGTGTGTAAGAACTGTGAAGAGGCTAATTTCATGTTAGGAACATTATGGAAGGGATCAAAGTAAATCTCCTGAAATTGTAATTCTTAATCTAAATCTATGGTGGGATTATACTTGGAATAGTGTGGACAATTCTGGTGGCCACATCTTAAAAAGGATATTGTAAAGCTGGAAAAGGTACAGAAAAGGGCAACTAAAATGATCAGGAGAAGAGTTTCTTCACTTGAAGTGTAAGTGTATAATTTGTTTCCAGACAATGTGGTGATAGCAATTAACTTAGATGGCTTTAAAGGGAAATTAGACTGTTTCATAAATCACATGACTATCATCAAACTATTATCTTGAGTACCAGAATACAGAGTCCCAGACTTAGAAGCTATAAAATACTAGTCCCTGGGAAACAGCATGCAAGGGGGCTACTGCCTTCATGTTGTTGTTGTTGTTGTTATTATTATTATTATTATTATTATTATTATTATAACATTTCTATGTTCTGTTTGTGAGCTCACAATAGGCATGTCATTTACCACTGTGGCGGATAGGATGCTGAACTAGATAGGCCTTTGGTTTGGTTAAGTAGGGCTGTTCTCTGTTCTCACATATATCATTATTATTGATAAATTCAGAAGATGGTTTTCCTTTGGGCTCTTCTTCACATGTTACTTTTGCCCTGTAAGAGCCACTCAATTTCTACTCTTTCTAATGCTACAAAAATACACAAAAAGCTTCATCTTGATCCTTACACCAGTGTCATGCCTTCTTGGAACTAGACTAACACTGTTCTGTGATTGAGATGTAACACAGGCTCTTCCCAGGTGGCCTGGACTTGTATTATTTATTTATTATTTATTTAGAAAATTTCTATGCCGCCCCATTCACCGAAGCCTCGGGGCGGCTCACAACATAAATCAATTAAAAATACTATGAATTAACAATATAAAATAAGTCGCCCTGGCCAAAGAATAAAATAAATAAATACTATTAACAGTTAAAATGACGTTTGAATAAAAAGGTCTTTGCCTGGCGCCGAAAAACAACGACGGCGCCAGGCGGACCTCTCTGGGGAGCGCATTCCATAGATTGGGCGCCACCGCAGAGAAAGCCCTCCTCCGAGTACTTGCCCTCCCAGTTTCCTTCACGGAGGGTTCCCGGAGGAGGGCCTCTCCCGCTGATCTCAGGGGGCGGGTGGGCGGGCATATATGGATGTAAGCGCTCCTTCAGGTAACCAGGACCCAAGCCATTAAGGGCTTTATAGGTCATCACCAACACCTTGAATTGGGCCCGGACTTCAATGGGAAGCCAGTGAAGCTGACAGAGGACTGGAGTCATGTGAACATAACGCCCAGTCCCCGTCAGCAGCCTGGCGGCTCTATTTTGAACCAATTGAAGTATCCAGACCGTCTTCAAGGGTAGCCCCACGTAGAGCGCATTACAGAAGTCAAGGCGGGAAGTCACCAACGCCTGTGTCACTGTCGCCAGGCAGTCGTACTCCAGGTAGGGGCGCAGCTGATGGATCAGCCGAAGCTGAAAGAAAGCGCTCCTCGCCACTGCTGTCACCTGAGCTTCCAGTGAAAGCTCTGGGTCGAGGAGCACTCCCAAGCTGCGGACCGTGTCCCTAAGAGGGAGTGCAACCCCATTCAGGACTAGGTTCAATTCACCCTCCCCGAAGCCCGATCCGCCAACTAACAGGACCTCCGTCTTGTCTGGATTGAGCTTCAGTTTATTGGCCCTCATCCAGCCCATTACCTCGGCCAGGCACCGGTTCAGCACAGCCACTGCCTCACCTGGATTGGTGGAAAACGAGAGGTAGAGGTGGGTATCATCAGCGTACTGATGATTCCGCAGCCCACACCTCCTGATGACCTCTCCCAGCAGTTTCATGTAGATGTTAAACAGCAAAGGGGACAAAATGGACCCCTGCGGTACTCCATGGCATAGCTGCCATGGTGCAGAGCCATAGTCCCCCAGCACCACCTTCTGGAAATGGTCATTGAGATAGGAGCGGAACCACTGCAAAGCAGTGCCTCCAACCCCCAATCCCGCTAGCCTATCCAGAAGGATACCATGGTCGATGGTATCGAAAGCCGCTGAGAGGTCCAGAAGAACCAACAGGGACGCACTCCCCCTGTCCTTCTCCCTGCACAGGTCATCGTACAGGGCGACCAAGGCAGATTCAGTACCGTACCCAGGTCTGAAGCCGAACTGAAATGGGTCCAGATACCTGAATTACCTGAATGGTATGGGAAAGAGCTGTATGCCAAATACTGTATATGTGACAGGTGGCCTTGGATTTCTCAGGCATAAAGAAATCTGCATAATTAAGGCAATACAAGAGAAGAATTATCCAAAGAACAGCAGCTATACTCCACCAATCCTTTTTCTCAATATTGCTATAACAGGGGCTGCAATCTCTTCAGGAAATCTCTATTGTAAACCAATAGGCATCTTACCTGAGATACCAGAAACTGCCTGGAAGATGTTTGCATCAACCTAGAAATTATTTTATTTTTGTTTTAGGAGGCCGACCCTTACAACATTAAATTGTGTATCAAAGTTCTCTTGGATTAACAATTGATGGGCAGATGTGGAAGAGAAAAATAATCCAAAATACATTCATGCTAACTGGAGAGCTTATATGTCTTTAAGGTTAAATTCCAGTGTGCTAAGACTTGTTAAACATCACATAATGGCTGGGTTTGTATAGTGCCTTAAGCTATGGTAGTTTATAAGCCATGGTGGTCTACTGTGTTTTTTGAATCCAGCACTCCCTAACTTAGCCATGGCTTGTGATAGGCTTTAATAAGCTCACCATGGCTTATTGTGTTGCCAAAATCTGGACCAAAAAATAAAAAAGCTATGATCAAGTGAAAAAAAAAAATGGAGAACCCCTTAGCAAAAGCAGTAGACACACAGGTGTCAAAGCAGCACTTAGGGATAGCTAGGAAAAGCTTCCACACTCTATACTAGCAGCAAGGGAGGGCTTCAAAACCAGTGCAGGCTTGTTCCCTCAAATCACAAGCCGCACAGCCCCATTCTTCTGTTGACCAAATGGTCAGTGTTCTGGTTTGCATATGCCCTTTTAAAAGATTTATTCTTGAGAATAACCTTCCAACAAATCATACCAGATGGCATGCCTGAGCAGTCCTCAGCTGGTCCTCTTATACATTGATCATTAAAGAGTTACACATAACTTAGTTGACACTTTCCAGTAGTTTAGTTTTCCAAGTAAAAAGCTACAGTGGTGTGATCTTTCTTGCTTGCATACCAAAGAAGATGCTCCAAAGGAATGGGTAGGATGGGTTGCTATTACATAGAAGAGAAGGAGAATGGGGTGGGTTGGCATGAATTTCCCTGTGTTTGAGCTGCTGTTACCTGTCAAGTGCCAATTAGCTTTCTCTGGAATGGTGCCTGGTTAATGTCAGCTACATTTCAAGGATGCACCCATGCTGATTTCTAGAAAAGAGGAATTTTCTCTAGCCTAGCTATGTGTCAATGATTGCATGATTTTACCTATGAAAATTACACCTATTGATTTGTACATCACTTCCACTAGAGTTTCCTTCAGGGTTTGCCACTTCCTAAGGTGCTATAGTATAGAGCAAATTTTGCAGTATACTCAAGGCACTATTTTGTATACAGGTAGTCCCCGTACATCTGAGTTACCAGAAACCCATACTTATGAATGAACTGTCATAAAGCCTATTCATTTTTTTAAATACTGCAGAAAACAGTGATCACCATAGAGAGAGAGGAAGTGAAAGGGTAGATAGAGAGGTCTCCAAAGCAGGCCTTCCTGCCCCACCCATCTGGAGAGGTCACTGCAAACTATATTTTCAGTTTGTTTGATTGTTTGTTTTTATAAAACGGTAGAGTGGAAAGCACCCTTTCTAGCAGAATCCTCAGGAAGAGATAGGAGGATAATCGTATTGGCCTGGGCTATACTTATGTTCTCCAAATGTAGATAAGACAGAGGTGCTTTTTAAGAAAGTCATGCCACTGCTACCACTAAATGGCTTGTTGCAGCTCAGTAGAAATCTTGGAGCTCCTGTAGTGTTTCCTGGGATATTGGAGGAGGACTGAGCAGGGGAAAAGGAGGCAGGAGACACCACATGACCCCTACTTTGTCTAATCTTATGTCAGAACAGAGGAATTTTAACCACAATTAAACCCAAGGGGTTTAATCTATTGTGTGATGCCAGCCACACAATAGATTAATAAACTAAATTAAGACATGGAGGCAAACTTAGTTAAGGAAACATAGCCATGGGAGAGAATATAGCAGTGGTGTTTTGCATGCAGAAGTTCCCAGATGTAATCGTTTATGAAGATCTCCTAGCAGGTCTTTGGAGGATCATTGCCTGAGACTTTAGAGAAGCACTGCTGGTCAGAGTAAATAATACTCCAATACATACATCACTTTTATTTTACAGTATTTTTATACTGCGTCATATCTAGGCAAATTCTGGAGCAGGGAATAATAAAAAGATAAAACATAGAGGAATAACACAAATTAAAAACCATGGCTGGTCAGCAAGAAAGGCATCCCAAAGGTGTGAGTGCTTGCCTGACTTCCATATTTCCACAGAAATTGAGTTGCCATCCTGAAGTCTTCTTTCATTGTAGCCTCCACTCATGCTGAAGGTTCATGTGGAACCAGGAGAAGAATGTCTTCTGATGACTTCAGTGACTGACTGGTCATGTTGAGAAGGGCAAAGCCCCTCTATAGGATATCCTGGTCCAAAGTTATTCAGGCAAATATGGCAAAGCATAGTTTAAAAGACAGCCAACCTTCACAGTCTGTTCACAGTGGGAAAGAAGTTAATTGCAAAGATGAGTGGAATGGAATATAGAAATAGGCATTCAGTTTTAAACTGTTGCTTACCTGTTGTACAATTGGCAGTTAAAGCCGCAGTTTGAATTTTAAATGGTGATTAGTGCAGGCCATGGTTTGATCTGATATCTGAATTGAGCCACTGAGTTTGAACATTAAATCTTTATGGCAGCAGAGTAGATATATCTAGCAAAAATCTTTGGAACCTCTTAATTAATCATTGCATTCAAGTAATAGAGAGGATAGGTTAGAGGCAAATGGTTAGAAGATTAAAGTCTTATATCTGCTGAATGTGTTACTTGCAAAAAGTCTGATTTTTTTTTAAACTAAAGCTGAATGTGGGGAATCCATTCTGGATCAGGAGTATAACATTCAGAGAGGGGAGGCTTAACCTGCCCCTACCCTGCCACAGTCTTGCAGAGCAAGGGGAGGAAAAATCTTTGCACTGCAAATAGCAATAGGGGAGATTACTGTTATTGGCATTATTGTTTTTTTGTAGTGCAGACATGACTTTTTTTTTACAGCATCACAGCAGGAGAGGGAAATGTAGTTGTGTTTCAGATGAGGTTCCTTCATTCTTGATTTTATTTTTTTTTCCTAAACTTATTTTGCTGCAAGCTGTGCATTTAATGTCATTTTGAAAGGTATTTGTAATACATTGTTCTGTACTATCTTGTCAGTTTATAGTATATAATATTATCTGGCTTCTTAATATTTTCCTTTTTACTAACCACAGTATCTTACTTAACTTCCTTGAATCTTCCTTGAACGTTGCCACATCGTGAAAGTTACTAAGGCTGCAGTCTGTGTGATACTAACGTAGAAGTAAACCCCATTAAACACACAAAGGAATTTAAAATGTAGCAAAATTCTTAGAATGAACTAAAGTTATATCTTTAGAAGACCTTTCATAAAAGAAAGGCATGAATAATAAAAATGTACTATTCTTGTGTAAGTTCTGTAGCCTAAATGGCTATGCTAAAAGCCTTTAGATTTAAATGTATGACATAACTATATATCCTTTTGTTTAGTTCTCATTCACTTAATATATTTTTTCAATATCAACTGCATATGAAAATCTTACAATATTATAATAATTGTCTATTTCATATAAAATAATGGATTCTCCCCCCCCCCTCTTTTGGACAGTTTTGGTATGAACCATGATGGAATTGGAAATTCTTGTGGGACCAAAGGTCATGAAGCAGCAAAACTTATGGCAGCGCACATTACAGCAAACACCAACCCCTTCTCATGGTCATCCTGCAGCAGGGATTATATCACCAGCTTTTTAGAGTAAGTAGTCTCTGAAGAAAGTTGATGGATTCTTGGGGAAAAAACCACTCCATCATGCATACCCTGCTGGGGTGAATATATAATAATAAAATGTTTCTTCCATGAGCCCTAATCCAGAAATGTTTGCACATTATCAAATGGGTTGTGTGTACACTGCTGTATATAAGGATCCCCTTCACCAAAGGAATGGTCAGTGCTACCACATTTGACAGTGCTGACAGAGCAGAAATAGGAGTAAAGGGTGAAGAAGAGATGCCATCCTACAGTGGTCAACAGTTTAGCCCTGACAGTGCATCCATCTTAGTGCAGGGACCTCAGGAACCCCTTCTCCAGGTAATTGTTGTACTTTTTCCTTCTTCAGCCTTCTTTTACATGTCTAGACTTCATATAGGATAGTGTTTGGTTTCTGTCTGTGTGTTGATGGGCTGGTGTAGATAATTGGTCCAGTTTATATGTTACTAAAAGTAATCCAGCATGGTTTCTACTGTGCATGATTTCTTGCATGGATGTGCCTGAAAGATAATCAGGAACATCACGGTAACTCTGACTTTGACAACCACATTCAGGAGCCTGAGTTCATTTAGCTGTGGCTGTCAAGCAGTCTCTGCTACACAAACCTGAGGCACTGCAGAGAAGATGAGGAAGCTGTTCAGGCACCATATTCTCCTGCTCTAGAGGGGACTGCTTGCTGGAGCAGGTGAGATCCCCTGATCCACCTTCTGGCAAAGCAGGTAACAGGGATCAGCTGGACAGCCCTGCAGAAACGAGCTGCATCCCTCTCCAAGGGAGGTTCTGTACATGGACAGCAGAGACAAGCAGCTGCACATGACAGTGATTGGGGACTGTGCAACACAGCAGAATCTCTTCTGCTTCCCCTCTCACTTACCAAAACAAAACTCTTTGCCCTGCTCCTCTTGAGCCAGCAGCAGTGGCAAGAATCTGCAGCAGTGTGGAAAGGAGCAGTGCCACTCAGTTGATTCCCCTGCTGCCCCTTTCACATACCAGAGGGAAGCACCTTGCATGTATAAATAAACCAGCAGCAGGAGCAAGCATCCACTGGGCAGCAGTGTGGAAAGGAGAAGCACTGTACAATTAATTCTCCCTCTGTCCCTTCTGCATGCACCAGCTGCATTCACCAGTCCCTCACATATGTGAACAAGCAGCAGTGGGGTCAAGAAGCGGCTGAATGACGGTGGCCAGCTGAGGTTGAACACTGTAGTGAATTCCCTTGTATCATCCCTCTCACATGAGCAGCAGAGTGAGAAGCTGCTGAATGGCAACTGGTGTTCAATTGTAGGCTGTATAACGCAGCGGATTCCTTCACTGCCCTCTTTTCTTATTCTGGCTTGCCAGAGAGGTTGTTCCTCTTTGGCAAGGCAGAGCAAGAAAGGGATGGCCCAGTGCCATCTCCCCCTCTCCACCACTGCTGAGCTGAAATATTAATTTATATTGTTTTGAATATTTGGATTAAAAATAAGTTGCATCACAACAAGAATGTTAATAATTGGAAATAAACACAAAGCTTATTATATCTTAGCAAGTTGTCATCATACAAGGTTACAACTCTAACAAACCCTCAAACAAGTTGAATTGTTCCCTGTCCATCCTTTGTATTTTATCTTGCACATCTGTAAAGCATTGGCAAGAAATTCAGATGTTCTAAAAGATACATATTTGTCAGCATTAGAGAATAAGAAACAAACCTTTACAAAAGATGTCCTTTTGGTAATTTTAAGAATGGATGAATACAGTTTTTTCTGAGATCTTTATGGATAAGAACAATCTAGAAGTTCATGAACGTGTAAAAGAAGGCATCTGAACCCAAGTTTTTTAAACTGCCTCTTTGGCAGGAATTAGGGCAACTGCATGAGCATTTTCATGTACAGACACTGATAAGCACAAATGGCATTTTCACACAAATTCAGCAATGGCCTTATACATTCTCAAGGTATTATACATTGCATTGCATTGTATTGGCCTAGACTGGATTAGTGTTGGGTTTATTTCTAAAATGTTTTTAGTTTTGTATGTCAGAAATACAGACATTTATACAAAGTTAGTCTGAGTTCAGCTATGAAAGTACTCAACAGAATAATATGATCCTGACTGGTAAATGCAGTTTCTCAATTCCCCCTCCCACCGGCGCGCGCACACACAGTTCCCACCAAAAATAATCTTGTCTGAAAGAATTGTGGTAGCAGTGTTACATAGTTTGAAGAGCTAATTTTAATGAATAGTTTCAGTTTATGATAGATTCTTTTTGCATGTAAATTATGGTTAGGAAAATATACATATTTCTAGTCATAATGATGTGAAGAGGATCATTTGGGCCTCGGCAGTCATCTAGAGTATTCCATAGTAAACACAGTATGTGTTTTTGAGTTAGATGTTCCAGTATAGGTCCCTGGATAAAGTGTTGCTTCCTAAAGGTTTTTTCTCAGGGAGTAGGAAAATAGCTTATACCTCTGTATTACTCATGGGAAAATAAGACGAACTATTGGATTTTTACAGTATATTGAGTATGATGGACTATAAGTGTCATACTAATGATTTTCTGGCAAGGTTGAAAGTGTAAGTGAAGATAATATATAGGATTGGAGATTTTCTGCTTTCTGAAAGATCAGCCTTTCATGGGAGAATAGGCACAAGGATAAAGCATGACTTCTAGAAATCCTGGGCAGTTCTTATCTAATGAGGTATTTATACCCCTACTGATTCTTTTGCCGCTTGCCAGATTTCTTCTGTAAGCAGTGAGTCTTGCCAGTTCTGCTGTGCAAGCAGAACCCACTGCCCACACAATAAAGATTTAGTTCTTTTTTTAGAGGAAGCCCACAAATGAACAGAAACACACATTTCTGGATTGGGACAGGTTGGCAAAGCTCCTTATGCAAGTTCCACTGAACTGCCCCATTCCAGAAATTACCATTGCTGCTCATATCCAGTTGTCCCCAGGAACAGTAGATATCTGTTATGCAAATTGTTGGCAGCACTTGCTGAACAGAATTGTCAAAGATGCAGAAGAATCAGTGGGGACTTGAGCACCTCATTGGAAACTACTCCTTGTTTCATGGTAGCATTTGTGTTTGGGGAAATACTGCAATTGTGCAACATTCAAATCACAATATGTGATATGTGAGTGTCAAAAGCACTTACTGGATATTGTTGCATCACTGATGACAAGCACTGATGACATGCCCATGACGTGCTAACAGTGCTCAGTTAGTAAAGTGGCATTGTAAGAGAACTAAATTTAATTACTTCAAAGGAAAGTGTACATTTTGTCAGTACAATTCATATGTACCTTGAAGAAACTAATGCTGACTGCTTTGAATTTGCTGTTTGCTTGCCATCATTGAAACAATAGGAAATATCTATCTGAGGCCTTTGACACATATGCAACATGTATTGTAGCAGAATACTATGTAAATGTAACCTTGACCATTGTCAGCATTCTTCTGATGTTGCTGTTTTCAGAATTTGCAGTATTTGTGTTGCAATGTTTATAGGATTCCATGAATGATTTCCTTTACTACATATATTATTCCAGTATTCTTGATTGTCTCCTTGGGAATAATTTCTTTTTAAAAATTCTATTGGCCATGAGAAGGGAGTTAATGCTACATAATGAATACACTTGTGCAACAGCCACAATCCCATCGCCTTCTACATGGAGAGCTGGCTTTTCAGAGAAACCAGGATGAAGTAAAAAAAAAAAAAGTTTTTATGTCAGAATTGGATGTATATAGGCCAAACTACACACAATATTAAACATGTCATGTGGCCCTACATTCTTTTGGAAATAAAATAAAATAAAATAAAATTGTCCCTCTAGCTGAACAGGCTTGGGACAGGAGCAACCAGAAAGAGCTTTTTAACTCTTTATCATTCCACAATTTTGGCAGAAATCTTCCTCTCCAGAACTAATATTTGCACTGGGCATGAAGCTACTTTGGCACCAGTAGCCTTGGAAAGCTTGTAAATGGCAAATATAAACAATTATGCAAAAATGTATAATTATTTAGTTTCCTGAGACATATGTCATGAGTCAAACTCCCCAACCTCCCTTAGGTGATGTACTGCCTTGACACAAGCTGTGTATATGTAGGTCACAGACTGGCAAGCACTTCCTCTGAGAATGCTGCGTTTCTTTATTGAAATGAATGGGAACAGCAAATGCATGATAATTCAATACATTCCATGATGCAAATGTGACATTTTGGACCAGGCATTTGTTCTTATGTCACATTATTGTCGTGATCTTAGACTAGAGTACTTGCATGCACTAGTTTAGATCAATATTTCACAGTGGTGCAGGTAGCTGATTCTGAAGTATTGGGATTTTTGTTTTTCAGAAGGAGTTTAGAACATTTTAGAAGCTTTGCATAATTATTTAGGAAAAGCAAATGAACTGGGCTTAGGAGGTACTAACCACATCCCTCATTTTTAAAAATCTCAATTTGAAATACTTGTTGCCTAAAATAATAGTTATAGATAATTTACTTGTAAAATTACTAGCTTCTGGCAAAGTATATGGAAAAGATGTTTTCAGTATGGGATTATACATATTGCAAAATAGGTATCTTGGCCAAAAATAATATTTTATTTTATTTTATTATTTTATGTAGTATTGAAATCTCATGCACGTCTGTTCTGAAGTCAGTCCTAGTTTTACCAATGGGACTGACTCTAAGTTACATGTGGATTGGATTTCAGCCTAAAAATATTCCTGTGAATGAATATAAATACTAATTTGACTATATAAAATGAAAATGAAAATATTTACATCTATGCATGTTCATGCAAAAAGTCCTGTTGTGTTCAGTAGGGCTTATTCCCTTGTAAGTGTATTAAGATTGAAGGATTGGTATAGTATGAAGCATATTGTAAAAGAATCTGATTTCCCTTTTTGAAGTACATTTGAGCAAGAGCAAAGATCTGCAGCTCCAGTTAATCCTCAACTTCATTCAGTTTTTGTTTCCTTGTTAGCAATCTAAGCTAACATCTATTTTCTTCCTGAATATTTTAAGAGCTAGCCTTGAATACACTTAATCACAGTCAAACCCTCAGTGGAGAAGAAGCTCTGGGACTTAATCCAGTTTCTATTCAGGTTCTGAAAGCAGAAGTACTGCATAAAGTTTGGCACAAAATTTCAAATGTAAACCTGGGAGAATGGTGTTCTAATGCAAGTTTGGCCATAGAGTCAATGAAGACCTTGAACAAGCTGTTCCCATTCAGCTTCATCTACAAAATGAAAAATGTAGTGAACTACCACATTTTAAGGCTGAACAGATAAAAACATAAATTATAAAATAGTATATCAAGAGAACTTTATTTTTTTGCTTTGTTTGTAGAATAATACGTTATTTTATATTCTTTCAGTATATAATATATTCTTTATATTAGTTATTCAGCATATGTAGTAATTTATGGGTAGGATTCAGAAGAGTCCATCAACAAACAGGAGTCTTATTTGTGGACGAGATGTGTGCAAATATTATTATTATTATTATTACATTTCTATGCCGCCCCTTGCCGAAACCTCGGGGTGGCTTACAACACAATAAAATACATTGAAACACAATAGAACATAATAAATTACCATTAAATACAAAAATACAAAAAATACACTGAGTTACAAATATAAAATTAAAATTATCAGTATAAAGTAAGTCAATAAAAATACAGGAGGAGAAAGAGAAGGAAGAAGAAGTTGCCCTGGCCAGATCATATGTTTTAACAATTAAAATGATGTTTAAATAAGAAGGTCTTTACCTGGCGCCGAAAAACCAGTAACGACGGTGCCAGGTGGACCTCTTTGGGGAGTGAATTCCATAGGTTGGGCGCCACCGCAGAGAAAGCCCTCCTCCGAGTACTTACTCTCCTAATTTCTTTCATGGAGGGTTCCCGGAGAAGGGACTCTCCCGCAGATCTCAAAGGGCGGTCGGGCATATACAAGGGAAGGAGCCATTTCCACAAATTTACCTTCTCTCTGCAGTCACACACTATAGCAAAATAGTGTGCTATTGAGGGGCACATCAATATCTGGAGCAGATTTTGGGAGGAATAAGGGGCTGCAGAGGTATGTTGGTGAAAATTGTCCTGTCCCCCCCACCACATAATTTTCAGAATGACCCAGTCTTCTCACAGATTTCTGAATTCACTCATTTTCAATTAAAATAAATAGCAGGGTTAGAAAAATAATGAAAAGTAGTGTGTGTTCACAGAATTAAGCACATTTTCCTTTCTCAATGGTGGCCAATTGACATGTTTGTAATCTTTTAATTTCTTCATAATTCCTTATTTTATCTGTAAGTTTACCACTTCAGCATATGTTTAATTGTAACACTGTTTCACACACCATTTAGCTACATAATGTACCTTATGCATTTATGCATTTTTGGCATTTCTAATAATAATCCTAATTTCTTTGCTCATATATATTGACAGTTCAGGCCGTGGTACTTGTCTTGATAATGAGCCTCCAAAGCGTGACTTCCTTTATCCTGCAGTGGCCCCAGGTCAGGTGTATGATGCTGATGAACAGTGTCGCTTCCAGTATGGAGCAACATCACACCAGTGTAAATATGGGGTAAGAAGTTACGTTAAGTGTCCTGCCTAAGCATTTCCATATATTCATGACATCAGTGTTTGATGAGATGCAATAAACAGTAATACAGTTTTCAATAAGGTGTTTATGCTGCATCTTTTGTTTGAGTCATTTGTATATTTTATGTTCCCAAATGTTTGATTCAGAATGGACTGAGCAATTTCCCACAAAAGCAAGTGGATGATCTGAAAACTTTAGCTACATCTGTACACTCATTGCTGAGTTGGTTGGTTATAGAACTGCTGCTAATGTCTGATAGAGCAGCGTTGTATGATACAGAGGTTTCAGTTGGAAACCTTATGATACATTTTTTAGCATATATCAAACTCAATTTTTCAGTCCTCTATGATGAGCATTAAATATTCAACTCTATTTCTTTTTTCCTGTTATTAAGAAAAAGTAATGAAAATAACAATGGTGATGTGACTGCTGCTATTAATAATAATACTGAGTCACACAGATGAAAAATTAAAGGGTTCTATTGCAAAAATGAAACAAAACCCTACCCTCCTCCAATTTAATAACAATATTATTTAATAATTAAAATAAGCCCTTCAAAATAGTTTAAAATAATATGACATATAGTTCTAAATACTCATACAGTATATTTCTGGGTCAAAGCATCAGTTACATTGATTCTTCAATATCTATCAGTCATCAGTTCTGTTTAAATATGGAAATGGTATTAACATTATATTTTATTGATTTTTGTTGCCAAGTTATATATTATTTTATATACTTTTAAAATAAACGTTTTTTAAAAAAATATAATGCTTAGGCAAGTCAAAAAACTATAAACCAATATATCTAATCACTTGCCCTAATCACTTCTGTTAGAGCTATAGTACAAAGGGAAATCATTTTTAATATCCCCAGGGTGATATGTATAATATTATTCTTGGGATGATTCTTGGCAGCTCATATACTGATGGATTTAAAAGTTGTGTGAGGTTGGCTGGCAAACTGGTTAGGTCTCTGATTTTTTATTTCTTAGCATAGGCTTTTATTGTTTCTATTTAAACTCCTCCTCCCCCCACTCTTTAGCTTTCCTTCTCTTTATGTCCAAGCTAAATGCTTTGATATTTTTCTTTCCTTTTTTCTCTCAAGAAAGTCATCCTATTTTTAGAATGCCTTCAGTATCAGAAGGTTGGAAGACATTTGATTTTATTATGAGAAGTATCAACATAAAGTATATTATGTTTTAATTCACAGTGGAGAGTTAGTATGTGTAGGTTGCCATTGAGCAAGCAATTGATGCTTCTTATTTTCAAGCTGTATATTCGATGTTGTATTGATGACATGTTGTAGCTGTACTCAGTGGCTGAACTTCAAAGAACTGAGGGCAAAGGAATGTGTGTGGGAAGTTCTTTGCCATTCTGCCTACTCTTGTGATCTTTTGGAGTTGACATTTTATGGCAGTATTATATAATGATCTGATTCTCATGATACCTATGGTGGAATATCAGCCTTGTTTGTTTCAGAATGATTTGTCATATTTATTATTTATTGAATTCCTATAGGCCCAATAGCCAAAGCTCCCCAGACAATTTTAATAGTTCACAAAAACAATGCAATAAAATACCATAAAACCTTATCAAAATACAAATATTTTTAAACCAAAAATTAAAAACTGCTAAAAGAACATACAGTGAAAAGTAGCTCTGTAAAAACACCTGGTATGGGTAATCCCCTCAAGCCCTTGGATCCTATATCTTTGAAAACCTTAAGAATAAAGAGCCATCTTAACCTGGTGCCAAAAAGATGGCATGGTTGGCACTGGGTGGCCCTCAGTGGGAAGGTCACACCACTCAGAAAACCCTCTTGTTCTCAGACCTGATATGATAGATTGTGCAGGTGGTTAACAACACACAAACCATCCTGAAGAATCATGACTTGTTCTTGGATGGTTCAAGGTGGCTTGTGGCTTCTATATAACTTGTTTGAAAGAACTATAAAGATGCCTGGCAAGAGCAGCAACTCCTCCCCTGTCCCAACTTCTCCTCTGCCTACCTTCTTCCTCCAGCTCAGCACTTGATTTTTAGCAAACATAATAATTTAATGTTATCAATAATTATAATCATGTTGCTAAATGTAATCTTTTTCTAATGCTTACTGCGTTGTTCAAATTGCCCAAAAGAAAACATAATTACCCTTATTTCAGTGGGTTGATGCTCAAAGAGTGCAGTGTAAATAAGTTTTTTCCAGGCTAAATCTATGCCATTCTATTAAATGAAAGTGTGGTATCCTACAGCTTCTGCTGCTGTAACATAGCTTTTTTTTTTTTGGTTAACAGTGTCAAACCTTTAAAAAGCAGATAGTCCAGCTTATAAATGCATTCGGCATCTAATTACTTCATTGTTCATGTTCAGGAATTGCAAATTTGGTGAGTCTGAATGGAAATAGGAACTGAACAAATTTATTACATGTCCCTGCTACCAAGAAGTCCCTGTCACCTCTCTTCAGCAGGTGGGCACCTAGAATCAAGACTTTGATTACAAGCTTAAAAACTAGCCATGTTTATATCAAAGTAAGACAATAATCGCATCACTTCTGCTTTGCTGGATGGAAAAGCGGTTAATTGGTTCTTAGGTAATTTCTCACCTTTGTTCCTTCTCTTATATAGATGAGCCTACAGGTGGCATTAATGCTTAAAACTGATTTTAAAATTGCATTGGTTATGGCAGTGGCACAATAGCCCCTCAGAATTACCAATTGGCTTTGGGGCTGCAGCTAAGGGAAGCCTGTGGGGCAATGGAATGGTCATCCTAGGAGAATCTGGAATTGTTTTGCCTGTGTTGTAAGGTCTTTGCATGAGAGAAACAAAAGTATGAGTATGTGAATGAATCTGTTTGGCATATACACTTCTATGGAATGGAACACTGCTTATTATAAACTGATAAACTGAAGTGGTATAGCCCATTTCCAATAAATGAAGTTGACATGTCCCGTTGCCCTTATGTAAGAACATACGACCATAAGAAAAACCATGCTAGGTCACACCACATTTCCATCCAGTCTGATATTCTGTTCACACTGTGGTGGACCAGCTGCTTACCAGATCCCTCAAGCAGCATATGCATACAACAGCCCCCTCCTGGCCAAATTCCTTTGCAACTAGTGTACATAATCATACTATCTCTGATACCAGAAGTAACATATAGTCATCAAGACTGGTATCCATTGATAGCCTCCTCCATGAATTTGCCCAAACCTTTTCAAATTGTTAGCTATCACTTCTTGCAGTAGTGAATCCCATAATTTAACTGTGCACTGTGTAAATACGTCATTCCTTTTATATACCCTGAATAGATAAAAGGAAGTCAGCTCTTCCGCACCTTATATAATCTCAAACACCTATATTATGTCTTCTCTTATGCACCTTTTAAAAATCTAAGCAATCTCAGCATTTGTAACTATTTCTCATAGGGAAGTTGTTCCATTTCCTTGGTTATTAATTGCCCTTCTCTGTACTTTTTTCAGCTCAATAATGTTCTTTTTTAAGTGCAGTGACTAGAACCACACAATATTCTCAGTGCAGTCTCACCAAATGTTTGTAAAAGGAGAGTATAATTTCGGCAGTTTTATTTTCATATCCTTTTCTAATTATGCTTAACCCAAACCGTAACTGTCCACCACAACTTCAAGTTCCTTTACTTGATCAGTCATCATTAACTTAAATCCCATCAAGTTTTACTTGAAGCTGGGATTTTTTGCCCCAATATGCCTAACTTTATTCTTGCTTGCACTGAACTTCATTTGCCATTTAGATGCCTGTTCTCTCAGAAGCCTGTTTGGTTTTAACCACTCTAAATAGTTTGATGTCATCAACAAACTTGTCCAATTTCACTGCTCATTCCAAATTCCATATCATTTATGAATAGGCTAAAAGCATTGGCTCTAATACAGAATCCCAGTGTTTATATCCCTCAGGTTGGAGAAATTACCATGTATTTTCACTCTCTGCTTTCTGTTTTTTAAATTAGCTACTGATCCATAAGAGATCCTCCTCTCTTATTTTATGACTGCTAAGTTTGCAGAAGAGGAGCTTTGGTAAGGAACTTTATCCAAAGTCATTTGGATGTCCAAGGTCTACTAGATTGCCCCTGTCTGCATGTTTATCTCAAGGAACTCTAATAGGCTAGTGAGACAGGACTTACCTTTGCAGAAGTCACATTGTTTCTTTTGCAACAGGGCTTGTCTCTTATTTATTCTATGTTTAATAACGCTTTCAACCAATCTGTCCATAACAGATGTTCAGCTAACAATCCTATAAATATCCTGGAACCCTGGATTCTTTTTAAAAATTAGTGTTATATTGGCCATTCTCCTATCCTGTGGTGCAGAAGCTGATCTTAGGGACATGCTATATGTTTGTAAGAAGGTCAGCAATTTCATATTTGAGCTCTTTAAGAACTTCAGAACGGATGCCAACTGGGCTTGTTGATCTGTTAACTTGCTTCTTTGTGGTCTCTGTGCAGCACTCATATGGGCCCTGTGCCTGAATGGAGCCTGTTACTGTGAAGATTTACTAGCTAAAAGCTAGTTGGCAGGAACCCCTTTGCCATCCCAATATCCATTATAAAAGGGAGGAGTTCTCACCCATTCACTGAGTTCTTCTTTGACTTCCTTCAGTGCCTCGGGAACTTCTTTCTCTTTTTGTGAGGTCTTAAGCATTTTTGTCTCATTTTTCTCTTCAGAAAGATCTTACTGATTCTTTCCATATTACCCATCTTTTTCCCTTTTTGCTACTTTGGTTTCTTCTCAAATTGCTTAAAAAAATTATTTTTACAAACCTTCCAACTTAAAATGAAGAGAAGAAAGAAATCCTCGTAGTTTTTCCTGAACCTATTCCCAACTTTTCTCTTCTCCGCTCCTATTTTTCTTCAAATTTCCTTTCTTGACTCCTTTCTGATGAGATTGAAGGTTCATTTCTATAAACAAGTAAGAATATGGCTCATTCTTTATGCCTGCTTTGTTTTGGTGAAGGCCATGGACATCTATGGGGGCATGTGAGCTTTTCCTCCAACCACCAACATTCCAAAGACCACTGACTTTGCCTGATATATTTATTTAATTATTCACATATTTATATGCCACCTATAACTGCCAGAATGGTCTTCCTGGGCAGCTTACAATTATCCAGGTCCCACAATCATCTTCAGAGACCCCCAGAGCCTCCTGCTTCTTCTGTTGTTCCACTGCGTCAATCCAGTTTTCCTGCTTCCATGCTCTCCAGTCCTATTTTGCCATTGGATGTTGAGGATACAAATCCAACATGGAAACAACATCCTTCATTGTGCCAGTGTTCTCTCCAGACACAGCTGTGGACACCACAGATCCTGTTTCACGATCAGTGGACACGGGCCATTTTCCAAAAACATGCAAAGTGTAGCCTAGCCCTTGGATTCAGTGCACAGCTGCAACCAAAGAGAGTGTCTCTTTCAATCTTCAACATCATCCAGACAGAGGAATTGATGCCAGTCACCATCCCCTTCCCCCCAACTCTGATCCAGAAGTCCAACAGTCCTGGAAAGAACCAATGTCCCAAAGACTAGAGAGCATGTAGTGTAGGAGAACAACACAAACTTTTTATTTCAACGCCCTAAGCTGAATTCCACACCAGAGTAGAATTGGCACATACTAGAATTGGCACTACTTGGCACAAGTGTGTTGGGAGCACTCCATGCCCTTTGACAAGGAGAGTTGCCACCTGAACACTTCGGGGGAAGTGCATTTCAGTCTTGAGACTCAAGGTGGCCAACTATCAGGCCACCATGGTGAGGTACCAGTCTTGACTTTGGGAGAAGCTAAGAACTATCTGTGACCACCTCCCAGAACAACAGCAGGAGCTCACCACGGTTTTCCTGGCTGAAGTGGTGCACCTCTCCCAAATGCAAATAAATACTCCTGGACACCAGGCAGATTGTGGTGTGAGGACTGTGATCAGTGCAGGCATATATTATGCAGGCATGCCTGCTATGCTTTGTTTGGTCTCTCACAAGAGACCCATTCCTGGATTGAAGACCTGGGCTCTTTCATGTGAGGACCAACAAGCACATTAACAATCCATAAGGTATAGACCACAGTGAGGAAGATGAGGGTCTACCAACTTCTAGCTTCTAGACTACCTAAGTGGTTTGTGTCCAGCTTCTCGTCTGCTTTGCCTCAGTTCCAAGGAGACAGAATCTCTCACTCTGCCAATGCAGTATTGCACAGATGTGTTTTTTGCTGCTGGCAAGGACAAAGGCATTGTGACGGCAGTCAACAGGGGCACTGACTAAACCCCTGGGCTGGCCCCTTGTCTCTTCCTTTCCTGTTTTTGTTGATTATGGGAACCATCTGCCTCTCTTCCTGGGAAGCATTCATCTCCAAAGAGGCTACAGGATTGAGTTTGTAGCCCTCCCACACATCAACACTGTATAGAACATAGCTCTGTCTCCAGTCTTAATGGAGAAAATAAATTGCCTCCTGTTGAAGAAGGTCATAGAGTGGTTCAGCACCTCCCATGTTCATCAGGATTGCACAATAATGGTATGCATATGAAAGTGGATAGGATTAATTTGTGTGTGTGAGTGAAGGGACTACGAATGAGTAGATGGAGAGTGTGTGAATAGGAATGTGTGAGAAGTAGTGTGGGGTGATGATGATCTTTAGAAAGAGGGTGGATGGCTCAGATCCTTCTCCCCTCCAGTTTTGGACCCACCTGCTAGCAGGACACAATCCCCAACAAACTTTCTGAGCATTTGTGGCTCTCAAAGAAAAGGGTTTCCCATTACTAGTACCTATTAAGGAAAAATAACACCCTAAAAGAGATTTCACGTTCACCCATTTTGCATGAGTAGAGCTATTCAGATTTTATTGACTCCTCTAAGAATTTTTCCTGCAAAGTCAAGGTACATAGACAATTAAGATTTCTACATTTACACACACACACAGAGGGAGAGGGAGAGAGAGGACTCTCAGTTAACTGGCACCATGGGATTGGTAGATGCCAGATAAATGTAGTTTCTGGTTGCTTGAGAGTTGCTATTAAAAATATGCCTAACTAATACTGTACCCCATACTATACCATACCATAAACTCTGTATTGAATTGATATTAATATTGAAATACAGTAATTAAAAGCAAATTAAGACAAATACAACTTCTGTAGTCTTAGACTGAGCCTTAATGTAATAGATAATTGACAAACCAACATTAAATTCTTCCATGAGCACTGCATATCTCTCACCTTTCTGAAGCCTCTTGCTTTCCATCTTCAGCTTGAGGGTTTATACTTACTTGGGACCTTTGGCATACTCGGGTTTGGGTGAAAACACAAAATGTGAATAATAGTAGATCCCAACTGACAGGTCTATTTACACAAGGTGAATTGGTGGGGATGGGAGACAAACATGTGGTGCACAAAGCATGGGCTTACAGCACCGCACAGTGCATGGCACATGAAGTTTAAACTTACATTTCCTCTAGAAATTGATTTTATTTTATTTTTTATTTCAAGTATTATTTCTTCAATTTTTGCAGGTTGCTTGAGAGTGCCAGTTGCTTAAGTTCCCCTTAACAGGGGGTCTACTCTGTGTATGTATGTGTCTGTAGAGAGAGTGCTCTCATGTATTTCAATGTTCTGCCTTTTTATTTTTAGAAAACTTAGTTCATATGCAGCCATTTCATTATTAGAAGCTTCGTTCATCATTTCTAATTCTATTTCTTTGCCTCTTTCTCGTTTCTATCTAAAGACATTCATATATGTTCTTAATATAAGCCTATGAATCATTTGATTGCTTTCACATTAATCAACATGAAAACATTAATAAGTCTTTCTGAACTTTGAAACTAGAACATACCATTACATTCACCTCCACTCAAACTGTTTGAACAGTACTGCAGTTGGAGATGTCACTCTACTTGTACCTACACAACCACATATAAATACTTAACCTACTGCTGCAGCATTTTTGTGGCAGTTGTAATATTGATATGAGTATAGGATTCAGTTATTGTACCTGAAACCTGATGTGGTACAACAGCAGCAAACATTATTTTTTCATGTTTCTAACATTTAGGTTTTACACACACAAAGCTACATTCTTCTATTTTTCATTTATTTAGTTGTATTCTCTCTCTCTGCACTCTTTGGTTACTAACACTACTATTACACAGGTACAGTACTTAATTTATTACATGTATATACTACCCCATGGCCCAAAGGGCTGTCTGGGTGGTTTACACATTTAAAATGAATGAAGCTATTAGTAGTAGCTGATAACAGCAGGGTAGAGACTGGGATTGCAACAGGCGAACAGAAGGATTTTGAAATCTGGTTCAAAGCAGTGGGCAGTGGAGGGTTGAAACCTGTTGCTTCCTGTAGCCAAACTGCAACTATTAACAGCTCTAAAAAAGCAAAACTAAAACCCAACCCCCTCCCAAAAAGAAGCCATGCTAAACCACGTGATTAACCTCCTCTGTAGTTTGGCTTTACATTTCCACATTTATTCATTTAGTCCATTTTTAGGCCTTCTAGTGGAAGGTAGCCTGAATTTTGCAAGAAACAATTATCCAGCCAGCCACAATATAAACTTATTAAATATACACCAAATTAAAATAAATTATAAATTATAAATTCTACCTATGCATGAAGTAATACAAGAAAAAATTAACTTTCCTGTTATGCATATTCTCTAGGCAGCTCTCTTTTTACATTTTCTACATCAGCTTAATCACCTGCATCAAGACTGATTATAATTTGCCTTTGGACTAATTAACATAATAACTTAGTCTTCTCTTTCAAGTTATTAGTGAATTTAATACTTTGTTGCTAAGAAAAATATGCTTAGTTTTTCATTTGCTTCAAATCTACATGCATATTAGATATTAGATATTGAAAACTTTGATAGAGGTATATATTTTAATACAGATGGTTGACTTGTTTTGGTAAATTTTATTATTTGTTCCATTCTGCTAGTGTTGAGATTTATTCATTCATTCATTCATTCATTCATTCAGGACTGTTTAGTTGGATTAAAGAAAAGGTGATAGATCTGAGATATTAATATTATGCATCAGTACTACTGTAACTTTTACACATTTTTTTGTGGGTGTCCAGAGCCATACTTCGTTATTTCCAATATATAGCTGTATGTATATACATTTAAGGGGCACAGAATCTCCTTTTAGTTAACTTGAGTAGCAAAAAAAGGTTCTGCTATTATAAGCTTCAAAATTATTCTGCTTATAAAATGACACATACTGAGCTGATTACTTTGAACTTGCCATCCATGAACTATAGAATGAAGTCTATGATGTGTCAAATTCCAAACCAAACCCTATAAAGATTGGCACAGTAGAGTGATGAAAATTAACACATTTATTCTTTTCAGTCTAATTTTTAAAAAGAGTGTTTCTACTTTATTCAGACTTGTTGAAGAAGAAAATTATTCACTGGTTTGGTGGGATTCTGGAAAATGGTTCAAAATTTATCCAGATTTTCATGGCCCACTAAGGCCTAGGACAGTGACTACTGCAAACTTACAGAGTACATGCTCAGTCTTATTCTGAAGTTGGAATGCTATCTGTAGTCCAGCATGTTGAAGGTGGGGGTGGGGGTCTGTGTTGCAGAGGAAGCCTGGTGGTTCTGTGTGCAATGCTTATTCTTTTAGTTGTAGAATGTGACCTCTCAGGGTCAAACTGCGTATTACTAAAATGACTGGATCATGCTACCATGGTGGGGTCCAGCTGCTTTATTCTTTGCCTCCTGTTGTGGTCTCAGTCCAGATTGGGTCAACCATATCTGCAATTTACATTGCCAAAAATATATCCAGTTGTAATATAAATTATGATGCAAGGGCCTTTTCTCATGCATAGGCAGTCCCCTGTTCTTACCTTTGAGTGAAAAAGAAAAAAAAAGTAAACACAGTTTAAAACATCTTTAAAGTAATACATTTAATCTTCAGGAATATTGGCGTGTAGGCAGTGAAATAGAATGCACAGACGGGGAAAGTGGAAGTTTCAGGACTTCACACTATCCTTCTGAAAATAGAAACACAGTACAGGGTCTGAATCCTTTCACTTCCTTTCTGTTTGTCAGGGAAAGAACGCATAGGAATTGGAACTCTTACACTGCCTTTCTGAAGACAGGAATAAAACCTTGATCCTTTCTGTTCCATTTTATGTGATGAGCAAAGTATATCCAAGGATCAGGCCTCACGGCAGGCATAGTCTAGTTACATGTTACACTGAAGTTGTCACCTGAGGCACAAATGGACTTGGTGGCACAGAGCATCTTTTATCAGCTTAAGGTGGTATACAAGCTATGACCCTATCTAAATAGAGAAAACCTAGCTGCAGTTATCCAAGCTCTGGTACCCTCTTGTTTGGATTACTGCAATGTGCTATATGTGAGACTGCCTTTGAAAATGACATGTAAACATCAACTGATTCAAAAGAGGGCAGCTAGATTGTTAATGGGGACTGGCTTACAAGAACATAAGCCAGCTACACTGGCTGCCATTTGAAGTCCAGGCCTAATTCAAAGTGCTAGTATTAACATTCAAACTCCTAAACCACTTGGTACCAGGTTATCTGATGTACCTACTTGGACTCTGAGGTCATATTTGGGGGTCCTTCTCTGGGAGCACTCAGCAATGGAATTGAAGTGGGTGGCTTTTAGGAGAAAGACCTTTTTGTTTGTGGTACCACAGCTTTGAAATTTGCTTCTCAAAGAGATGTGCCTGGCACCTACTTTGTATTCTTTTTGGCACCAGGTGAAAACCTTTTTATTTTCCAGCATTTCAACCATTTAACCTTTTAACTTTAGTTTGAATATTGCATTTTATCCTGTACATCCTATGCCTCTATGCTGATTTAGCTATTGCTATGTTTTTGTTGTTTTATGTTATTTTTTGTTGTTCATATGGTTTTATTTTTTGCTAACTGGCCAGTGAACCTTGGCTATTGGGTGATATTAAAATGAAATGGGGGAATTGAGGATATGAATACCAACCTTGCCGCTTCTACCCCAACTTCCTAATATCAACAGGGAAAGTCTAAAGAGAAACTGTAACCTCATTAAGTTCCTGACCTGCTGTTTGTCAGCTGCAAAGTAGCAAATGGGAAAGGGTAATACCAGCCAATCAGCTGTGGGAGGGAGAGCCCAAGAGGCAAAGAACAACGTGACAAGTTAGTTTAAGTGATGGGTTATATAGGCACTGGAGGTGGAGGAGAAACAGTTCTCAGGCAAGAGAAAGGGCAACATGAACCTTCACTGGGAGAAGTATAGAACACTCTCAGTGATGAGAAAATGATCCATTCCTTCCAAGTGAATTCATTCCTTCCAAGTACCAAGTGAATCTGTTGGTATTTCCCTGCCTGGTGAATTAATGACTGACTGATTAGTCCTTTCTTGGACATAATGGAGGGAAATGGGGGTAGAGGCCCAGGAGGGCTTTCATCAAACTCTACAGTGTTGCTGCTTGACCAAGAGTAGGGAGAGGGCCCCCACAGCTCGGGAAACCCTCCTCAAACCTGCTGTTGAAAGAATATTATGTGAGGATATTTATTTGTTGATTTCTAATCTGTCCAGTAATCACAAATGCTATAGATAAGTAAACAATATATTACATATTCAAAATAATACAATCACAACACAATAAAACAGCCTATTTATTCAGTTGCAGTTCTGTATTGCCTTCTCTAGCTGGTGACTTATATTCATTCACCTCCCCAGTCTCTTTCCTCTCTCAAATTTTTCACTCTCCCTCAAAAAAACAAAGAAACAAAACAACTTCCTCAGAATTTTATGCTGCAGCTCATCAAGGCCAAAGTTCCTTGTGCTGCAAGAGGTTATGTTTCTATAAAGTGGGAATATTTCAGAATTATTGTATCAATATTGTGGCACAGTTAATACTTGAAAGCATCTGAAACACAAACTAATTGGATCATAGATTGTACAAAAATTGAGAGTGCATCTCAATGTGAATTGTGGATTTTTTTTACCCTGAGTCCTATTCCGTTTAGGAAATTATGGCAGTCGTGGGGAGGGGTTTATGGTATGAAATACGTGGAATTCTCCCTGCTGAGTTTCTGCCTTGCTGTGCACGGGTAAGGCTACACCACACTGGCTCTGCCAACCTTTTTCAACACAACAAAGTCTCTAGAGTATGAACTGCCTCAGGTATTCCCTGATGAAATAGATTCTGTTGTGCCTTTGTGGAGAGATGGGGAGAAAACCTTGTTTTCCAGTGATGGTAAAATTGGTGTAAAATATGAGAGAAGGCAGTCATAATAAATGACATCACTATTATGAATAATCATAAAGGCCCACATGTACTGTATTTCCTCATAATGAATGTCACATTACAATAGAGATGTCTGGGAGAGTAACTATGTCAGTCCCAGTCAATTGCGTTGAAAAAGAGAGAGAGTCTGGTATTAAACATAAGACCAAGGAACAGGATAGGCTTGTGTTGCGTCTGGTTGTCAAAGGTGCAACATAGAAAAGGCTGCATCTTTGTTGCAGAAGATGGGATGAGATTAGGTGGTGAGAAATGCATTCTTGAATGCATGAGACAATTGTTGAGAGGGCCTAGTGCTAAGTGACCATCTATTCCATTGTCTGGACTAGAAGTGATGTGACTGCTGAATACCTGGACCCATATGGAATGTTGTGGTTTTCATTTTCTGGACTCTGTCCTCCATTGCCTTATGTTTATGTTAAACTTTCCTTCGCCTTCAGAGAGAAGGTCTTCTATCTCCTGTGTATGTCCTGCATATTGTAACAATGCTTGCCTATAGAGAGCTATGGTTCTGATCTGTGATCAGCTGTATTGAGAGGTGTTGATCTGCTGTTTAGTGTGAGAATGTTGACTAACTGCTGATTCTCTTTTGGGAGGTAGCTGAAGGAGGACACCACTTTTCCCATAGAAAATATTGTTACTTAGAAATACAGGCCTGGTAATTTGTGATACTGAGGGAAAGAACTGTTTGTAGAGGAGGAGGAGTGTTTGTAGTTTTCAGCTATAAGTAATAACAAAACAAAGATATTCAGTGTTGAGTAACAAATTTAGTTACTCAATTTCCTGACTCATAGCACAAATGAAACATGCAAAATAACATATTTTTCATTATGGAAGAAAGTAAAATTCAGTAGATATAACAAAACTTCCAGGGCCTAAACTAAGACAAATATTTCCCCATAGACCTTATACAGAGGGCATTGGGTAACATAATGACCCTCTTTGAATAATGGACTTAGAAGAGGTCATAATATTTAATCTTAATTCAGTAAAGTTATTTCTACATTATGCTAAGGTAGTAAAATTGAAGCAATTGGCTTTCTGATGTTATAACGTAATACATAGGTACAATTTAGAAAAGGGGTTGGCAGCACAATGCCTTTGGTCATACATGTGTTCATAGGCACCTTTTCTGATACACATTAATGTAATCTACCTCTTCTTTAAAAAAATACATTTTCTTATTAGCAGCTGCAATTGCTATGAAATAGTTTTTCTTTTGGTGTGGAAAAATGTAGGTTCAGTGGAATGGTTTAGTGTTTGAGGTCAAACTTTAGACTTTTGGTCAAATTGGTGGTTCTTTGCCATGCCTCTTCTGTCAGCCATTTCGTGGTGATGCCCAGCACAATTTCTCAAATTGCCAAATATGCCCACAGCCCCCTAATACTGTCTTCCTTAAGAAGAATGTATTATTAGCATATCAGTCTGAAAGCCATTTCCAAATACAAAATCCTTTAACTGAGATTTAGACATTGACTGTATCTTAGTGAGCTGTCACTGAGGCCTCTAGCTAATGATTAGAATGCCATCACTCTCTTTTGAAAGAAATAATGTATGATCTCTATCCCAAGAGATTGCCCTGTCCTGAGCAGTATCCAATCCCCAACATTTGCATCAGGATGTGGAGGGCACCTCTGATGAGATGGTGTTAAACTCAGATTATTCCTATGGGTCCAGTGTAGGATATGCTAGGTTGGAAGTGAATCCAACAAACATCTACTGGAAGTGGCTTGCTGTCAACATGGAGGTACTTGATATTACAGGCTGCATGATGATAGGGAAGCTCTCTCTATGTATCTTTTTATTTATTTATTTATTTATTTATTAAAACATTTTTATGTCGCCCCATTCGCTGAAGCCTCGGGGCGGCTTACAACAAGCCGGCTTTTGCTTACAACAAGCCGGCTTTTTCACCCTCTCTGTTCTGAGTAGCTGTTGAAATAGTATAAGTCTGGGAATTGTTTCCATAGGCTTGATGACCTACAGTGAAAAGAATACCAGGAGGAGAACGCATTCAGTGTACTGGAAGATGGGTATGAATATAACCCAGAGCAAGAAATCTCTCTTGATTGCAGCTTCCAGTGCGGAACTAGTCATTTTGACCTCATCAGAGGAATGATGCTACAGCAGGTTCCCTATCTTGTCCTAGGATAGGGATAGGAAATGACAATATTGGTAGTGGACACAGCAATGTCTGAGCTGTCAAGTGTCTTATTTCAGGTGAAGGGTACTGAGAGTAGTGTTGGAGACATTGATTCCAAGATAGGTAGTACTGATGCTAAGACAGTGCAGGTACTGACAGTGACAGTGATTGAGTTTTCGATCCTTAGTCATTCTTTTTTTTTAAATTAATTGTGGGTTGTAGGTGCAAAGCACTTTAGGTTGTTTACTTCTTTGCATTCATAGAATGTGCTCTGTCACAACACATAGAATGAGCCCAGAACCCAAAACAGGTGTCAAAGTTGTGAGGCTCAGACTGGCTCCACTTCTAGTCAGAATGGGACCAAAGGCACATGAGAATATAGCAGTGGTGTGGTAAAGGTATTAAAGGCATTGGAGAACCACTTGCTCCAATTAAACCAGGGCAAACAACTCAGATGAAGTCATTGTATCCTTTGTTAACAGGGACATCATATATGCCAATGTGAAACAGATTTTCAGTGAAGTCCCTGCCATAATCCTTCAGCAAATTATCAACTACCTGTGGTATTAGTAACTATCAAACTTGTCATAATTGATTGTGACATTCACAAGCTGAAACTCTTACACTGAGAAAGTAAAAAATTTCCATCAACCAATCAGAGTGAGCATTATGAGTATCTGCGTGTGGCAGTTTACTACCATGACTCATACGAGTTACAGAAAGCAAATCTCAAGGCTGAAGATGCAGGAAACATGCAAAGATGTGGAAAAGCAAAAATGCAAAGAACTGAAGGGGGAAAGCAGTAGTCTGCCCTTTGAGTATATGGAAGGAGGATGAGGAGGGGCATTCTGATGTCTAAATCTTCAGTTTTAGAACGTCAAGGCTGTGCATAGGTACAAAATGCATATGTGTGATACATGGACCATGAAGATGCACGGACCAAGAAATCTGCCCAAAATATGCAAATCATGCTGTAGTCTATGTGGCAGAGATATATTTTATGGGCAGTAATTTTTTACAATTAAATTTGCATTAAATTTCAGAGAATTTTAAAAAGTCTGCAGAATCCACATGATTAATGAAAAGCTGATCTGTTACAGGATCCACAGGTCAGACACTTAGAAATTCAAACTGATTTGAGTTCATAGCTGATTTCTCCAAAAACCATTGAAAATTATACAGATAATTTCTAAATCTTCACTACTGTTCTTAATGTTTTAGTTTCAATTTTCTATTTAGTTCTGTTTGCTTGTTCTTCAATAACTAGCTTTTGGTTTTTGTTTGGATAAAGGTTTTAAAATAGATTCTACCCTCTTCAAAAGTGAGAAACTTAAAAGAATGGAGAGGGAAAGTGCAAATGCTATAAACTGTAATCCTGTGAATGTTACTATACAGGTTACTACTGACAGAACTAGACAAGTAACTGGAGCCACCTTCCTATCCTCCCTTATATTGTGGAATGCGCTCCCCAGAGATGTCCGCCTGGCGCCAACTTTATATGCTTTTCGGCGCCAGGTAAAAACCTTTTTATTTACCCAATGTTTTAAAGATTAAATACCGTATTTTTCGCTCTATAAGACGCACCTGATCATTAGACGCACCTAGTTTTTAGAGGAGGGATCCATGGAAAGCTTCCTGATAATCACAGGCACATTCCCCATCACTTCCCCATGGGCTTCATTAAAAGATGGGTTGCCATTTGAAAACACACACCGACCTACGATTAACAGCTCTCACCTGTGCTGGAGGAGGGGGGTGGAGCAGGGCACGCTGAGCATGTGCCGGCCAGGTGTGGTGCAGCCGGGCCAGCAGCATGCTGGTGATGGTCTTCTGGGCGGCGCGGCGGCAGGTCTTCCCGGGCGGTGGGGGTGAGCAGTCTCTCCGTGTGGCCGGCGAGTTAAAGCCCGCAGCTCCTCCTCCTCCGTGGCAGGTCTTCCCAGGCGGTGGGGGTGAGCAGTCCATCTCTCCATGCGGCCACTGGGTTAAAGCCCACGGCTCCTCCTCCGCAGCAGCAGGTCTTCCCGGGTGGTGGGGGTGAGCAGTCCGTCTCTCCGTGCGGCCGGCGGGTTAAAGCCCGCGGCTCCTCCTCCTCTGCACCGCTCCCCCTCAGCGGCACAGCCCTCACCTGCGCTGGAGAGGGGGGGCGGAGCAGTGCGCACTGAGCACGTGCCGGCCAGGTGGTGCCACGTGTTGCAGGTGGGCCGGCAGCATCCCGGGTGTCGGGCACACACACATTCGCTCTATAAGACGCACAGACATTTCCCCTTAATTTTGAGGGGGAAAAAAGTGCGTCTTATAGAGCGAAAAATACGGTAATTTAATCTGGTTTTATTAATATTAATATCCTCAGTCACATTTTATCTTGATTGTTTGTATTTATTGTTTATTTATATTATATTGTAAGCTGTCCTGAGACAATTGGTGTGTATAGGACAGGATAAAAAATATCCTAAATAAATAATTAAATTTAAGTTGTATTCTTCTTAATGGAATATATAGGTCAGAATAGAATTGTAGCCTCTATTTGCTATTCACAGCCTCCATTATAAGCTGTAGAAAGGGAGTAAAACCTCCTTTTAAAAATTCAGCACAAAAAACTGGCTAACTGAAAAGCAAGATCTTGTTTGTGATGATTACATGTTTCTAATAAAAGTATTATATTACTATTATGCTTTTGATTAGATCTACTTAGCAAACGTGGTTATCTGAATTTGTTTGAAGTGCTCACCTAAAAAAACTTGAAGTGTGCATCTTGAAATGAAATCATAAGTACCATTAGTAAAGTATTTACAGCCCCATATTTCATGTAAGTTAACTTGCAAAAAAGCGGATTTCCATATATTGGAGTGAGAGTTGGATTGCCAATACTGTAATTATGCATTTCCTTTTCAAACACTAGAGAAATTCAATGATCAAAACATGGGCTGGTTTAAGTTCAGTGTTAAGGTTACCCCTTGTTCTCAAACTCCACAAGGCTAAGGAATTTGAAACTAAAGCTAATGCCGTAACAGAGGAATAGGCAATCATTTTTAGTCCATGGACATATGTCACTTTTTGGATCCATGGACAATTTTTGCCATGATTATTTGGACCTGTGAGCATTTATTTTTTGGGATTTTCTCTTTCCTTGGCCCCACCTAATCTGGATTTTCTTTTTTTGCCTTCACCCCATGCCTTTTCTTGGCTCCTTTTCTTTGGATTTTCTCTTTTTTGCACCTCCTCTTCTTTTCAACTCTCTCTCTTCTTGCTATCTTTCCCCAGTTCTTGATTTCCTTTCCTGTTGCTGTCAGCACATCTTCCTTACCCCTCTTCCATCTATTGCCACTTTTGTTGCCTCCATATTTTCCCTGTTAATGACCTGTAATCAGTAACAATGTTATACAGTGTCACAAATGGTGTTTCTTTCAACTTACCATCTATGCACCCATACATTTTCTTGGTCTTTCAGGCTGAAATCCAGATGGGGCAAATGGACTGCTTGGGACCAGAAGAGATACTCTATCTTGCCAGCTCCTGCATTATCTTACAAACCATCTAATCTTTACTGTATTGCTAAAGGAATCATCCTGTGAATTGACCTATACTTGTTTGCTGCTTACATCAGTAATGGTCAGGAGAGTTAAACAATGAAAGGGGCCCTGCACTAGTATCCTTCAACATCCTAATGCTGGCTCAACACAGAGAAAAGTTTTCAGAGTAAGACTGAATGACACATTCAGAGTAAGACTGAATGACACAAATTGAAATTTCTTATTCAGGATTTGGAACTGAAACATGTTGAAAGAGAGAAATAGTAATTTGCTATCACATTAAGACTTCCATGATCATGCATATTGCTTTGGAGACTGAGATGCTTGGTGGGGATATAACAGACAGGGTGATATAGTGTTGCAGTTGAAAGAAGAGGTTAAGTGGAAGGGTTACACTCTTCTTGTATAGCACTTCTGTACTTCTTGTTGCATAATTCCAGTACTAAAACAGAAAAGATTTGTGAGCAAAGTTTGTGAATTGAATTTGTCTAACTTGCTATTCTGTGTAAGTCCTTGTGAATGAATTTTTGAGAAGATGCACCAGCCTACAAATTCACTGAAATATAAATAATTAAGCAATCAAGAGATTGCTTCTCAGAATCAATGGTTGTGTTCATACAATGTAATAATTCACCCTGACAATAAGTCACGGTGGGCTGTGAAATACTGTTTATGAGCCCAACAGACAATCAAGTTCACTATGAGAATTTCATGCCTTCATTTCCCCTCCTTTCCCCTCATTCCTCCAGATGGTATCTCAGGAAACCTCAAGGACAGGAATGGGACTTCCCCTCTGATAATCATGATTGTGATCCAATTTTGACTTATCACGGCTGTCCCTATAATTTTTTCACTCCCTCTAACTGCAGAACTGGCTTTATTATCCCTTTAAGGGGCAAGCAAGGCTTAATTAATTAATTAAATTAATTTATTTATTTTGCCGGACTCACTGATTGTTGAGTCTCAGCCCTGGTGGTGTGTGTTGCTTGGGTTCAGATAACATGTCAAATCATGATGGACAAAACAACCCATAAATATTACAGAGGAACTGGTTTGAAAAAGTAAACCACGCTTCTTGAAGTGCCCCCTACTTGCTTAACACAGCAATGCACCTTCAATAATAAATCAAGATGGGTTTTGTGTCATTTGAATGAGGTCAGTATGTTCCTTTACAGAAACTTCCAAGACCCACCATTTCTTACTGCTTCTTAACACATTATACAATGGATAAATTATTTTAAAAACTTGCTTTCACATTTTTCTGTTACTGATACCATCAACAGTCCAGTGGTACCAACAAAGGTGGCTGTGATCACCACACCTCAAGTCATTAGCAGCAATATCACTTTCATCTTGTCAGTTATGGGACATAAGCAGCAGGTGTTTACAACTGGATTCTCAGGACCAGGGATGGTAGAGGTGGATGAAATTCTTGGTGAGATGTAGTCAAACCAGAAACAAAGGAGAAGGCAGGTACAAGCAAAGTTCAGCTACCAGCAAGCTGTGGCAGGGCCAGAGGCAAAGGCAAAGTCAGGAAGAGAGAAGGATGAGGTACCAGCTAGAAGTTGCAGGACCAGAGGCAAAGGCAGAGTCAGGAGCAGGTAGTTGTCAGGACTTGGATGAAGGCGTTGAGGAACAGGAACACAAAGGTTCATCTTTCTGTGGGGCTAAGCAGGGTAGGACTGAGCCTAGGATGTGAAAATCAGGCCAGAATCTGGTTGTCTTATGCTCACCAGATGTCTTTCTCACACTTGGTGAACCAAGCTGAGAAATATGTCTTGAACACATTCAAGAAAACTGGTGGCTTCTTTGCGCAAAGTTCACAAAGTATGCAGTTCTTTGCATAAGATATGCAATTCTTTGTGCGAAGTCCACAAGTAACAGGTGAGGTAGCAGAACTTGACTTGCACAGTGGGCACACAGGTGGCATGCGCACAAGCTGGGCTCTTTGACTCACTTCCTGGCAGACACTCACATGAATGCTTGGCTTGAGGCAGACATAGGGCAGAGAGAAAGTAGATTAGAGTTCAGCGATCCGAGTGGCAGAAATTCCACAGATTCCCAAACTGGATTCCTCACATATTGCTACAAGCACCTTTTACATGCCTCTTGTTGCTTCCAGCTGGTTTCCATGAGTGCAATAGTTCCAATGCTTTTGGGCACCTATAGGCCTGTACCTGTTCCTGCAAGTACTTGCAAGGGCAATTAGACTGCCTGTTCTATCAAGCACTCCCCTCAGAAGAGCCTCCCCTCCAAATGTTTAATCCATCTTGCCCAGATACTGATATAAGCAACAACCAGGTATGGGTCAACTCACAGGAGAGTTCTCTTAACGATATAGTAAGCTTCAGATGCTTCATAAAGCAATACAGAACCAGAGCAATACAGGAGCAAAATGGGATGCCTTTGGTCCCAGGCATTCTTAATTACAATCTTAAGCTTTCACTATTTTTAAACATTGTATTGAATATGTATACAGAAATCAGGGAACAGAATATACCCCAAGATGTACTCTGGAAGGTTTGCAACTATCCAGAGCCGATTTGGAGAATGTGCTATGGGCTGTGGTGGGGAGGAGGAATCAATATAGATTGCATTTCTACCTATTCTATTGGCAGATATCTTCCTTAGCAGAGAGACAAGAACTGGATACAGACTGGTATATTTCATAACTAAAGTCTGTGGAGCTATTTCTATTTTAGCAATTTAGGTTTGTGCATAGGTTGCCTCTGCTTTGGTTTTCTTAAGAAAGCTCTTGCCTGATAATTTTCTGAATTGCAAAAAAGCGGGTATCATTTTTACTTTTGAAATGTATTTCTATATTACTGATTGGTTTTTATGAGAGCCAACTGTTTAGTTCTCTTTTCTGATGCCTAGTAGGCTTTCTGTTTGTCTCTTATCTTCTAACTCTGAATTTTCAGACTGCTAAGGTATATTTAACCCACACTCCTGTTTCTGTCTTAGCCATTTTTAAAAGCACCAAGCTGAGTCTGCAAATGTAATACATAGAGGCATGAAGGTCCGGAGCAGAGTTTTGGTAATTTTGACAAAAGTTTTGATTCCAGGAAGATTCAAGTAGAAGGCATAGTTGCAACCAATACAGGACAAGGTTCAGATGCTAGGTGGCAGCTGTGGCAAAGGTTATATAAGTCTGATAGGTCTGAAAGGAAAAGTATTGTTTTACACTTGACAGATGGGAGGTTCATAGATTTGGTAAGGTTCAGATAAGCACCC